>NC_030683.2:128489008-128789008 GCF_000004195.4 Xenopus tropicalis | reverse complement strand
CACATAGGGATTCCCCTGTACTAAGCACAATTCAGCAGGAACAGCCCCCTAAGTTTGCTCATAGCCTGTACAGAGAGATACCATAAAACTATGGCACATAGGGATTCCCCTGTACTAAGCACAATTCAGCAGGAACAGCCCCCTAAGTTTGCCCATAGCCTGTACAGAGAGATACCATAAAACTATGGCACATAGAGATTCCCCTGTACTAAGCACAATTCAGCAGGAACAGCCCCCTAAGTTTGCCCATAGCCTGTACAGAGAGATACCATAAAACTATGGCACATAGGGATTCCCCTGTACTAAGCACAATTCAGCAGGAACAGCCCCCTAAGTTTGCCCATAGCCTGTACAGAGAGATACCATAAAACTATGGCACATAGAGATTCCCCTGTACTAAGCACAATTCAGCAGGAACAGCCCCCTAAGTTTGCTCATAGCCTGTACAGAGAGATACCATAAAACTATGGCACATAGGGATTCCCCTGTACTAAGCACAATTCAGCAGGAACAGCCCCTAAGTTTGCTCATAGCCTGTACAGAGAGATACCATAAAACTATGGCACATAGGGATTCCCCTGTACTAAGCACAATTCAGCAGGAACAGCCCCCTAAGTTTGCTCATAGCCTGTACAGAGAGATACCATAAAACTATGGCACATAGGGATTCCCCTGTACTAAGCACAATTCAGCAGGAACAGCCCCCTAAGTTTGCCCATAGCCTGTACAGAGAGATACCATAAAACTATGGCACATAGAGATTCCCCTGTACTAAGCACAATTCAGCAGGAACAGCCCCCTAAGTTTGCTCATAGCCTGTACAGAGAGATACCATAAAACTATGGCACATAGGGATTCCCCTGTACTAAGCACAATTCAGCAGGAACAGCCCCCTAAGTTTGCTCATAGCCTGTACAGAGAGATACCATAAAACTATGGCACATAGGGATTCCCCTGTACTAAGCACAATTCAGCAGGAACAGCCCCCTAAGTTTGCTCATAGCCTGTACAGAGAGATACCATAAAACTATGGCACATAGGGATTCCCCTGTACTAAGCACAATTCAGCAGGAACAGCCCCCTAAATTTGCTCATAGCCTGTAAATTAATTCCAGTAAATCAGATTACGGTGCTGGGCTCAAATGGGTCAGTACTTCTCAGGTACCTGGAACTGAATGGTCTCAGCTCTGTCGGGCTCGGCGCTGCTCACGTGCTGGTAGTGCCGGACTGTGTGTCGCTGGTCTCGCTGCTCGGCCCGGATGTATCGCTTCAGCGCCAGTAGAACTCGCTCCGGCTATCAAAGAAGAAGAGAGTGCCCTTTTTCACACTGTACTGTACCCCAAATACTGTCTTATTATTAACTTTTGTGTCAGTCTTATTATACAACTTGATCCCAACTAAGATATAATTACCCCTTATTGGGGGCAGAACAGCCCTATTGGGTTTATTTAATGGTTAAATGATTCCCTTTTCTCTGTAATAATAAAACAGTACCTGTACTTGATCCCAACTAAGATATAATTACCCCTTATTGGGGCAGAACAGCCCTATTGGGTTTATTTAATGGTTAAATGATTCCCTTTTCTCTGTAATAATAAAACAGTACCTGTACTTGATCCCAACTAAGATATAATTACCCCTTATTGGGGCAGAACAGCCCTATTGGGTTTATTTAATGGTTAAATGATTCCCTTTTCTCTGTAATAATAAAACAGTACCTGTACTTGATCCCAACTAAGATATAATTACCCCTTATTGGGGCAGAACAGCCCTATTGGGTTTATTTAATGGTTAAATGATTCCCTTTTCTCTGTAATAATAAAACAGTACCTGTACTTGATCCCAACTAAGATATAATTACCCCTTATTGGGGCAGAACAGCCCTATTGGGTTTATTTAATGGTTAAATGATTCCCTTTTCTCTGTAATAATAAAACAGTACCTGTACTTGATCCCAACTAAGATATAATTACCCCTTATTGGGGCAGAACAGCCCTATTGGGTTTATTTAATGGTTAAATGATTCCCTTTTCTCTGTAATAATAAAACAGTAACTGTACTTGATCCCAACTAAGATATAATTACCCCTTATACCCCCACGCGCCTGGATGCAGGATATTTACTGCGCTCGGTGCCCTATGAATCACTTTAGTTGCAGCGTCAGGGCCGGTTCTGCTGACGGATCATCTCACGGAACCCAATTAGTCAGGGAAAGGGATCGGCCACGTGAAATAAATCACTTTCCACCAAACCACTTTAATCAGTATTAAAAAATATAATTTTTGGGGCAAATACCTGCACTCTATTCTGCACTGAGACATCCCGATAGCCCGCAACCGCAGTCATTGTGGGATTTGACGGAATTTATTAAAGATGCTCCTCCCCTCGTAGTCCATCCCCCTGTTCCAGAATGCACCGTGATGCCCCCCATGCCCACTAGGGGGGGTTTCTGATGGCATTCAGTTTGCAGTTGTCTAAGTAAATGACCTAGTGTGCACATTTGTTGCAATGCCATTTTCCACCACTAGACTTCTATCTGCTACACTCAATAGGGCTTCATTACAAAAGGGGGGGGGGGGGGGGGCACAAAATGCCCCAAATGAACAATTTCAATTTTGGATTCAATTTGCCATTTTTTTTTACCCAGAATGCCGTGCAACTATGATTGTGGTTTTACATTACTGATACTGAAGGGTTCCAGGCTGTCTGGCTAAGGATGATGGGAGTTGTGGTCCAACAGCTGATACTTACATCTAGGGGTGTGGCTTGAACGCTGGCCAGGTAGTTCTCTAGCGCCCCCCGGCGGTTATCATTCAGAGAGGCCACCACCCGGCCCAGATGGGTCTCGACCAGTCGCTGGCGCTGAGCGGAGATTTGGCCCTCCAGGGTCTGCAGGATGGTCTGGAAGTGCTACGGGAAAGGCAGAGAAGCCATTGGCTGACCGGGAACAATCTGCAAGCAGCCAATCACCCCATCCAACCACTCAGAATTACCCTTGCTGGGATGCCTGATTGGATAGGGGTACAGCACTGTGATTGGTTAGTACAAGACTGTGGGAGGAGTCCTAGAGAACCAATCAAACTACACCTCCCCCCCCATTGCCCCCCGACATATTTACCTCATTTATTGCCTGCCGATCGGATTTGGGAAGGTTTTTTGCTTGATAATCTGCCTCGGCCCATTCTTTCATCACCTGCGAATGAAAAGATTCCGTCAGTCTCCCCCCGGTGTCGGATGGTTCAGTCCAATAAGTGGGTCCAAAAGGGACACTAAGGGGCCTAGCGTGTAAGCCAATGTCACCGGTGATGTTTCCCATAGCAACCAATCAGATCTTTGCTTTTGCTTTCTAACTTCTAACCAATCAAAACTAAATGTTGATTGGTTGCTATGGACAACATCCCCAGTGACGTTTGCTTACACACTACAATACTGAGCACAAGAAAGTCACTAAGGGGAGTATTGATTAACATTGGAGACAAACATCACCAGTAATGTTGCCTATAGCAACCGATCAGCAATTAGACTTGAACCTACAAACATCACCAGTAATGTTGCCCATAGCAACCAATCAGCAGTTAGACTTGAGCCTACAAACATCACCAGTAATGTTGCCCATAGCAACCGATCAGCAATTAGACTCGAACCTACAAACATCACCAGTAATGTTGCCCATAGCAACCGATCAGCAATTAGACTCGAACCTACAAACATCACCAGTAATGTTGCCCATAGCAACCGATCAGCAATTAGACTCGAACCTACAAACATCACCAGTAATGTTGCCTATAGCAACCAATCAGCAATTAGACTCGAACCTACAAACATCACCAGTAATGTTGCCCATAGCAACCAATCAGCAATTAGACTTGAACCTACAAACATCACCAGTAATGTTGCCCATAGCAACCAATCAGCAATAAGACTTGAGCCTACAAACATCACCAGTAATGTTGCCCATAGCAACCAATCAGCAATTAGACTTTAAACTACAAACATCACCAGTAATGTTGCCCATAGCAACCAATCAGCAATTAGATTTGAATCTAGAACCTAGAAAGACTTGAACCTAGAAAGACTCAGACTCCTTATAGGCTTCATAGACCCCTATTTCATTATAACCAGGCCCCTCAAACATGGAGGACGTTGGAGCTGTCTTAAAAGACTGACTGGGTAACTCATAGGTGGGACAGAGGGAGGGGCTGAACAATGTCAATGATCTCATAGGCATGGGCGGGGTTATATATAAAGGGGAGGGGTTCAGACATAACTCTTCCCCAGAGGAACCCTTGATGGCTTCACCCATAGCTGCAGGGTGCAACCAGCTGAATTTCTTTGAGATATTACAGCCCCTTTATATATTGCCCCGTTGGGGGATGCTGGGAGGGGGCCCTCAGGCACGGATGGAAGGAGGCAGATTTTCCATTCCGTATCCAGACAAACAGAACTGAATCACGAATTTACTTCTCCCTGTGACTAACGGTTGTTTTCGTTCCGTCGCAGCCAGGAATATTAGTAATACGGCCCACACCGCCCACAGTCACATGATCACTTGCCCCCCCCCCAAGGACACGGGCGCCCACCAGTTACCTCATTAATTTGCTTCATGCGTCGTTCTTCCAGCTCCATTTTGGCTCGGAGGAAATTGGCGTGTTCCGACCCCTCCCGCGGCGACTCAAAGTAAATATCCACCCCGTCCGTAGGGCGCGAAACTGGGGGGGCAGATATGACACATAGGGTTAATTTAAAGGGCCACGGGCACATAATAGACCACCTTGGTATGGGGGGGCGACAGACCTTTAACCTCAGGGGGTAGAGTGGGGGCCGCACTGGTGGTCTCCTCCTCATCCCCAGGTCCCACAAAATAGTCGTCCCATATGGCGGGAGTGTGTTGGTCAGTCTCCGCCCCCGCGGGGTCTTCTGCTCCTTCCTCCACCACTTCTACGTTATCATCATCGATCTCCACTTCATCCCTGGATAGGAGACATGGAAAAAATCCTTAGTCTATCATAGCCCCCCATATATACTGGCCCCACCCACCCCACCATGACTGTAGCCCCTCCCACCACCCCAAAACATAACCAATGAGAGAAGACTCACTCTTTCTCCGGTTCCTCTGGTTCAGGCGTGGGGCTGGGGAGGCCTTGGGTTGGTTCCACTGGCAGGGGGTTGCGGGTGGGGCAACAAACATATTCCACCCCGCGGAACCGGTCGAGGCGGCAGGGGAGGAGCATCCCGTAACTGTGCAGGTCCAGGTCCTCGGCAGCACAGGCCTGTGGGGGGGGGGGACAGGGGGGCCCCTCGTTACTAGAGACCATAACAATTGGGTCATTTGTGGACAATTACAGGACAATTTGCAATTGGTCTTCATTTTTTATTATTTGTAGTTATGTAATTTTCAGTTCAGCAGCTCTCCAGTCTGGAATTTCAGCAGCTATCTGGTTGCTAGGGTCCAAGTTACCTTAGCAACCAGGGAGTGGTTGGGATGAGAGACAGGAATATGAATAGGGGAGGGGCTGAATAGAAAGATAAGGAATGAAAAGTAACAATAACATTAAAACTGGAGCCTCACAGAGCAATAGGGTTTGGCTGCCGGGGTCAGTGACCCCCATTGAAAAGCTGCAAAGAGTTGCTAGGGTCTAAATTACCTTAGCAACCAGGGAGTGGTTTGAATGAGAGACTGGTATATGAATAGGAGAGGGGCTGAATAGAAAGATAAGGAATAAAAAGTAACAATAAACCTGGAGCCTCGCAGAGCAATAGGTTTTGGCTGCCGGGGTCAGTGACCCCCATATAATAGAAGGCAAATAATTCAAAAACTATAACAAATAGATAATAAAGACCAATTGAAAAATTGCTTAGGATAGGTCATTCTAGAACATTCCATCCGTACAAGAGGAACCCTTGATTCTGGGGGTCTGGGGCAATGACCCCCCCCCCCCACACTGACCACTGGCCAATAGGAGTGCTTACGGTTCGGGCAGTCTCGTGCCAATGCTGGTAACTCTCGCACACGTCCATCTGCTCGCGGTGAAGGAAGCGGCATTTGTCCGGCACCAACAGGGCATCGCTAACGAACTCCCCCACTGGAACGATAATGGAGATCGTTAGAAACAATCTAAGGTCCCTATCCCATTCCCATCAGCCCCTGCCCCAGTGAGCTTACAATCTAAGGTCCCTATCCCATTCCCATCAGTCCCTGCCCCAGTGAGCTTACAATCTAAGGTCCCTATCACATTCCCATCAGTCCCTGCCCCAGTGAGCTTACAATCTAAGGTCCCTATCCCATTCCCATCAGTCCCTGCCCCAGTGAGCTTACAATCTAAGGTCCCTATCCCATTCCCATCAGTCCCTGCCCCAGTGAGCTTACAATCTAAGGTCCCTATCCCATTCCCATCAGTCCCTGCCCCAGTGAGCTTACAATCTAAGGTCCCTATCCCATTCCCATCAGCCCCTGCCCCAGTGAGCTTACAATCTAAGGTCCCTATCACATTCCCATCAGCCCCTGCCCCAGTGAGCTTACAATCTAAGGTCCCTATCCCATTCCCATCAGCCCCTGCCCCAGTGAGCTTACAATCTAAGGTCCCTATCCCATTCCCATCAGCCCCTGCCCCAGTGAGCTTACAATCTAAGGTCCCTATCACATTCCCATCAGCCCCTGCCCCAGTGAGCTTACAATCTAAGGTCCCTATCCCATTCCCATCAGCCCCTGCCCCAGTGAGCTTACAATCTAAGGTCCCTATCACATTCCCATCAGCCCCTGCCCCAGTGAGCTTACAATCTAAGGTCCCTATCCCATTCCCATCAGTCCCTGCCCCAGTGAGCTTACAATCTAAGGTCCCTATCACATTCCCATCAGTCCCTGCCCCACTGAGCTTACAATCTAAGGTCCCTATCCCATTCCCATCAGTCCCTGCTCCAGTGAGCTTACAATCTAAGGTCCCTATCACATTCCGATCAGTCCCTGTCCCAGTGAGCTTACAATCTAAGGTCCCTATCACATTCCCATCAGTCCCTGTCCCAGTGAGCTTACAATCTAAGGTCCCTATCACATTCCCATCAGTCCCTGCCCCAGTGAGCTTACAATCTAAGGTTCCTATCCCATTCCCATCAGTCCCTGCCCCAGTGAGCTTACACTCTAAGGTCCCTATCACATTCCCATCAGTCCCTGCCCCAGTGAGCTTACAATCTAAGGTCCCTATCCCATTCCCATCAGTCCCTGCCCCAGTGAGCTTACAATCTAAGGTCCCTATCCCATTCCCATCAGTCCCTGCCCCAGTGAGCTTACAATCTATGGTCCCTATCCCATTCCCATCAGTCACTGCCCCAGTGAGCTTACAATCTAAGGTCCCTATCCCATTCCCATCAGTCCCTGCCCCAGTGAGCTTACAATCTAAGGTCCCTATCCCATTCCCATCAGTCCCTGCCCCAGTGAGCTTACAATCTAAGGTCCCTATCCCATTCCCATCAGTCCCTGCCCCAGTGAGCTTACAATCTATGGTCCCTATCCCATTCCCATCAGTCACTGCCCCAGTGAGCTTACAATCTAAGGTCCCTATCCCATTCCCATCAGTCCCTGCCCCAGTGAGCTTACAATCTAAGGTCCCTATCCCATTCCCATCAGTCCCTGCCCCAGTGAGCTTACAATCTAAGGTCCCTATCCCATTCCCATACTAATGTCACTTTTATCATGTATTATTAAATGGCTTTTACCCCATACATCATTTATAACCCCCTGGGGGGCAGCAGCTGTCAGACTCTGGCGCTGAACAGGCCCATAGAGATAGGGATCCAATTAGACACTCACCCAGGCAGTGATATGGAACCACTATATGCTGGTGACCTTTGCACTCCGACCTCTGGGTCTGACACCAATTCGTTACAGTGACCGGTTGAGCGGCTTCAGCGACTCCTGTGATTTGTAGCTCAGGGTAAATCTGGGGAAGAACCAATGGAAATGTGTTATATAGAGAGTTCCCTGTATAACTCAGCCTGCAGCCTTGTGCCTTTATATGGGCACAGAACCCCTCAGTGACTGCTAATATCCTTATCATTTACAGTAGGGGGTACATTATCCCTTATAATACATGAGTGATACTCAGAGTTCCCTGTATAACTCAGCCTGCAGCCTTGTGCCTTTATATGGGCACAGAACCCCTCAGTGACTGCTAATATCCTTATCATTTACAGTAGGGGGTACATTATCCCTTATAATACATGAGTGATACTCAGAGTTCCCTGTATAACTCAGCCTGCAGCCTTGTGCCTTTATATGGGGGGCACAGAACCCCTCAGTGACTGCTAATATCCTTATCATTTACAGTAGGGGGTACATTATCCCTTATAATACATGAGTGATACTCAGAGTTCCCTGTATAACTCAGCCTGCAGCCTTGTGCCTTTATATGGGGGGCACAGAACCCCTCAGTGACTGCTAATATCCTTATCATTTACAGTAGGGGGTACATTATCCCTTATAATACATGAGTGATACTCAGAGTTCCCTGTATAACTCAGCCTGCAGCCTTGTGCCTTTATATGGGGGGCACAGAACCCCTCAGTGACTGCTAATATCCTTATCATTTACAGTAGGGGGTACATTATCCCTTATAATACATGAGTGATACTCAGAGTTCCCTGTATAACTCAGCCTGCAGCCTTGTGCCTTTATATGGGGGGCACAGAACCCCTCAGTGACTGCTAATATCCTTATCATTTACAGTAGGGGGTACATTATCCCTTATAATACATGAGTGATACTCAGAGTTCCCTGTATAACTCAGCCTGCAGCCTTGTGCCTTTATATGGGGGGCACAGAACCCCTCAGTGACTGCTAATATCCTTATCATTTACAGTAGGGGGTACATTATCCCTTATAATACATGAGTGATACTCAGAGTTCCCTGTATAACTCAGCCTGCAGCCTTGTGCCTTTATATGGGGGGCACAGAACCCCTCAGTGACTGCTAATATCCTTATCATTTACAGTAGGGGGTACATTATCCCTTATAATACATGAGTGATACTCAGAGTTCCCTGTATAACTCAGCCTGCAGCCTTGTGCCTTTATATGGGGGGCACAGAACCCCTCAGTGACTGCTAATATCCTTATCATTTACAGTAGGGGGTACATTATCCCTTATAATACATGAGTGATACTCAGAGTTCCCTGTATAACTCAGCCTGCAGCCTTGTGCCTTTATATGGGCACAGAACCCCTCAGTGACTGCTAATATCCTTATCATTTACAGTAGGGGGGTACATTATCCCTTATAATACATGAGTGATACTCAGAGTTCCCTGTATAACTCAGCCTGCAGCCTTGTGCCTTTATATGGGGGGCACAGAACCCCTCAGTGACTGCTAATATCCTTATCATTTACAGTAGGGGGTACATTATCCCTTATAATACATGAGTGATACTCAGAGTTCCCTGTATAACTCAGCCTGCAGCCTTGTGCCTTTATATGGGGGGCACAGAACCCCTCAGTGACTGCTAATATCCTTATCATTTACAGTAGGGGGTACATTATCCCTTATAATACATGAGTGATACTCAGAGTTCCCTGTATAACTCAGCCTGCAGCCTTGTGCCTTTATATGGGGGGCACAGAACCCCTCAGTGACTGCTAATATCCTTATCATTTACAGTAGGGGGTACATTATCCCTTATAATACATGAGTGATACTCAGAGTTCCCTGTATAACTCAGCCTGCAGCCTTGTGCCTTTATATGGTCTCCTTGCCCCTCCCCCTAGCTGCACCCCCACACTGACTGATGTTGGCATAAAGCGCTAGCATAATGGACAAGACAAATAAAACCCCCCCTTACCTCTCTGCAGTATTTCAGAATCTCATCTTTGCTGCTCCCAATACAGCTGGGGATTCCTCGGGGGTCCGACACCCACTGCCCATTTGTCAGATCCATATGAAGTGGCACTCGGCCACAGAAAAGCGCCAGCTGGGGTCGCCATGCTGAGAGACACTGTAACAATGACAATAGATTGAAATATATTGTTAATTTTTTAATTAAAGGTTAAATAAAGTTGTTCATAGCCTGTACAGAGAGATACCATAAAACTATGGCACATAGGGATTCCCCTGTACTAAGCACAATTCAGCAGGAACAGCCCCCTAAGTTTGCCCATAGCCTGTACAGAGAGATACCATAAAACTATGGCACATAGGGATTCCCCTGTACTAAGCACAATTCAGCAGGAACAGCCCCCTAAGTTTGCTTATAGCCTGTACAGAGAGATACCATAAAACTATGGCACATAGGGATTCCCCTGTACTAAGCACAATTCAGCAGGAACAGCCCCCTAAGTTTGCTCATAGCCTGTACAGAGAGATACCATAAAACTATGGCACATAGGGATTCCCCTGTACTAAGCACAATTCAGCAGGAACAGCCCCCTAAGTTTGCTCATAGCCTGTACAGAGAGATACCATAAAACTATGGCACATAGGGATTCCCCTGTACTAAGCACAATTCAGCAGGAACAGCCCCCTAAGTTTGCCCATAGTCTGTACAGAGAGATACCATAAAACTATGGCACATAGGGATTCCCCTGTACTAAGCACAATTCAGCAGGAACAGCCCCCTAAGTTTGCCCATAGTCTGTACAGAGAGATACCATAAAACTATGGCACATAGGGATTCCCCTGTACTAAGCACAATTCAGCAGGAACAGCCCCCTAAGTTTGCCCATAGCCTGTACAGAGAGATACCATAAAACTATGGCACATAGGGATTCCCCTGTACTAAGCACAATTCAGCAGGAACAGCCCCCTAAGTTTGCTCATAGCCTGTACAGAGAGATACCATAAAACTATGGCACATAGGGATTCCCCTGTACTAAGCACAATTCAGCAGGAACAGCCCCCTAAGTTTGCTCATAGCCTGTACAGAGAGATACCATAAAACTATGGCACATAGGGATTCCCCTGTACTAAGCACAATTCAGCAGGAACAGCCCCCTAAGTTTGCTCATAGCCTGTACAGAGAGATACCATAAACTATGGCACATAGGGATTCCCCTGTACTAAGCACAATTCAGCAGGAACAGCCCCCTAAGTTTGCTCATAGCCTGTACAGAGAGATACCATAAAACTATGGCACATAGGGATTCCCCTGTACTAAGCACAATTCAGCAGGAACAGCCTATTTTCTGTAGAGTCAGTAAGTTAAGCCTTTCAGTACCCCAGTAAGTGCCCCAGGAGAGTGCCCCTATATAATCACTCAGTCTGTGCTGATTAGGCAGAGACTAATTAACTGCCCCCCCAATTCCTTAGTTAAAGCCCAGGGGCAGACGTGAGGGCTGAGTATAACCCCATGTTCAGTAGCCCAGGGCCGGGCCGACCCGTTAATATGTCAGTACCGTTATGGAGCCCCGGGCCCTATGGAAATGACCGGATCAAGGTGACCCCCCCCCCAGACCCCTGAGAGAGCTGATTGGCTACACATGGCCGCCCCGATCCTCTCTGGGCCTAATTATCTCCTCTCTACTCCTGTTTGTCTCACATTTCTCAAATAACTTTTTCTGCCTGTTATTTCGCTTACAGCCCCCTCTGCCTCTGTTTATCCCCCCCCCCCCCCCCCCCCATCTCCGGCTGCTCTCTCTCTCTCTCTCTTAGAGATGGGCTGCTATGGCAACCGCTCCCGACGGAGATGTTCTATCTTCCTCTGTTGCCATGACAACAGTTTCCCAAAAGAATGCAGCTCTCTTATCTTCCCTGCTCCCCCCCTCGTAGCGATGGAGTCTCACCCCTCACCTTGCTCCCCTTGTGGCCCTGCACCCCACTTTCCCTATCGCCTGATTGTACCCCGCTGTCTGTGTGTCCAACCCCGGCCCATATAATTCTACCCCCCCCCAGCCCATAGTATTTTCCTGATTCTCGGAGCATCTGTCCTTTGTCCCCTGTGTCCCCTGTGCCCCCCCCATCCATTATCATTTCATGGCCTTATCCTATGTGCCATCTCCCCCCTAACTCAATTCTCTAATCCGCTCATTTCCTCTCCGCTTCTCTCCTCTTCCTCCCCACATTAACCCTTTCCCTCCTCACAGCCTTTATACTGTCCTCCCTCTGGGGGGGGGCAGCCATTATAACCATTTATTTTTTCTATAGTGCTTACTGCCCCAGAAGAGCTAACAATCTAATTACACACATTATTTCAGTTTTATCAGGAGCCAATCAACCTGCTTGTATGTATTTGGATTGTGGGGGGAAACAAAAGTGCAGGGGCCAAGCGGGGCCCCTACACCCCTCAACGGGCCCTTGTCACAGCCTTCAAACCCCCGCAGGTGGGCCCCGGCTCTAATGGGCCCCGGCGGCCCAAACCCGACCCTTGCCGGCACTCCCCCTGCCCGACCGATCCTCCCCTGACGTGTTAAATTAACATGCTCGGGAGGGTTGGGTGGGGGGCCCTGCGAGGGGGGTTCGGGGGGCCCCTGCGGGGGGGTTAGGGGAAGCGGCCAATGGGGGCACCTGCAGGGCCCCTAGGCCGGGACCCCGGGTGGGCCCTTCACCCCCCAGTCCGACCCTGCCGCAGGAACCCCCACCACCCATCTGCCCCCCACCCCCGAGCGCACGTAAGGGAAGGGAGAAGGTTAAGGGATTGGGTCGTGCCCCAGTCTGACCCTGATAGTACTGTCTCCAAACTGGTAGAAAGCAAGTTAGGACAGAATGGCTATAGAGAAAGGGGGGCCCAGGAGTATAGGGGACCCAGTAAGCCCCCAATTAAAGGGGTAGTTCACCTTTCAATTAGTTTAATATGACATAGACATTGGAATTCTGAGACCATTTGCAATTGGTCTTCATTTTTTATGGTTTTTCAGTTATATTGGTTTTAGCTCTCCATCTGTTATTTTAGCAGCCTGGTTGCTAGGGTCTTGTTTACCCTAGCAACCAGGCAGTGGTTTAAATGAGAGACAGGAATATGAATAGGAAAGGGGCTGAATAGAAAGATAAGGAGTAAAAAGTAACAATAACAATAAAACTGGAGCCTCACAGAGCAATAGGGTTTGGCTGCCGGGGTCAGTGACCCCCATTTGAAAGCTGGAAAGAGTTGCTAGGGTCCAAATTACCTTAGCAACCAGGGAGTGGTTTGGATGAGGGACAGGTATATGAAAATGGGAGGGGCTGAATAGAAAGATAAGGAATAAAAAGTAACAATAACAATAAAACTGGAGCCTCACAGAGCAATAGGGTTTGGCTGCCGGGGTCAGTGACCCCCATTTGAAAGCTGGAAAGGGGCAGAAGAGAAACGCAAATAATTAAAAAACTATACAAAATAAATAACGAGGGGGGGGTATATATTGCCTAGCCTGGACTGTGTGAGTTGCCTGCATTTTCAATTTTTTTTTTTTGCACGTGTCCCTGAAGAAGGCCCCTAAGGGCCAAAACGTGTTGGGTTTTGATTAAATTTGTATTTTTAAATTAATTTATTATATTTACTGCATAATAATTGGGGTCAGACCTTCTCTGTACCCCCTTCCCTAAGGGCCCTGACTTACTGTTACTATTGCCGGCAGATCGTACGGCTATTAAAGTGTGGCCCTTTCCCCTAGGGTTGCTAGGGTAAATTGGACCCTAGCAACCCAATAGCTGCCGAAATTCCAAACTTAAAAGCTACTGAACAGAAAAAACAAAAAATAAAACACTACTGTGAGACTAAAATAGTCCCCGTGAGTGGGGGTTCTGGCTGATATGGATCTGGATTCTGTGGGACCCAATGTCACAGCCAATGGCTGATAGGGAGCCAATAGGGGTAGAATGGGGCCCTTCAGGCAATGTAAAATCAGTAGGATCTGATGTGATGGGGCTGTAGAATAAAGGCAACACAGTGCCCCTCCCCGGGGAGATGTAGCCAACCCCAGCGAGCAAACAGTGAGTAATTGGCTCCCTATCAGCGGGAAAATGCCATTGGCTGAGACATTGTGTCCCACTGAATCCAGATCCAGATCCGTATCAGCCAGAACCCCCACTCACAGGGACTATTTTAGTCTCACAGTGGTTTTGTGTTTGTTTTTTTGTTCAGTAGCTTTCACATTTGGAATTTCACCAGCTATTGGGTTGCTAGGGTCCAGTTTACCCTAGCAACCAGGCAGTGGTTTGAATGAGAGACAGGAGGATGAATAGGAGAGGGACTGAATAGAAAGAAAAGGAATAAACTGGAGCAATAATAATACAACTGGAGCCTCACAGAGCAATAGGGTTTGGCTGCCGGGGTCAGTGACCCCCATTTCACAGTTGGAAAAGAGGCAGAAGAGAGAGGAAAATCAATGTAAAAACTATGAAAATGTGCGACCGACTGAGAAGCTGCTTAGAACCGGTAAGTTGCCTTTTAGTATGTTATAGAATGACCATTTCTAAGCAACTTTTCAATTGGTCTTCATTATTTATTTTTTATTGTTTTTGAATTATTTCCCTTTTTCTGCCTCTTTCCCGCTTACAAATGGGGGTCGCCGACCCCAGCAGCCCAGAAACCACCACTCTGTAAAGCTGCAATTCTATTGTCATTGTTACTTTTTATGACTTATTTTTCTTTGCCAATATACCAGCCTCTCATTCAAACCACTCCCTGGTTGCTAAGGCACTTTGAACCCTAGCGACCAGATCACGGCGGAAATTCTAAATTGGAGAGCTGCTGAACAAAAAAACTGAAATAATAGTAAAAAATGAAGACCAAGTGCAAGTCGTCCCAGAATATCACTCTCTACATCATACTAAATGTTAACTCTTTAAGTGAAGTACCCTTTTTAAACCTCCATGGCAAAGTCTGCCCAGTGTAACCCCCCCCCCCCAGAAGCAAAACTAGATTGTCATGGCTGCCCCCGTAACATTAAACATTCATTGGACAAATAGGGAATGGGAAATAAATGGAGTCAGGGGAAGCAGTAAGAACCCGAGGGCTCACGTGGGTTAATAAATAATGGAGGATAAGGCTGGTTACATAAGAGCCAGGGATTTGGGTCACATTGCCCTATGGATCAATGGGCCGGTACTGCTGGTACTGACGTCTGCTGAACCGGAGAGAGAAAATCTGCTCAACTGGGTGCGTTTCTCTTTTACTTTCACTTTGTAGGGCTCTTAGTGGTCACCGTGACCTTCTAATATCCTTATATAGTACAGTAGGGGGTAAATGATTCCATATATGACAGACCATACTAGTTTGACTTTAGGAGGGTAAGAAGTATTGCCCCTCCACTGACCTGAATGGTCCTCATCCGGATCCAGCCCAGGCCCATACAAAATAGGCCCCGGGGCATTCCCAGTACCCAGAGACCCCAGCAGCCCCCCCCCCCAGCCCAATAAACAGTGAGTGTCTGTTGCATCAAGCGCTGATCGCTCGGAAACGCTGCTGCAAATAAAGTAACAGACATTTCTAGGAGGCGCAATATTTTTATTGAAACAAACTCTTTTTTAGGGTGTTCTGACCCAAGTCCCGAATATGTCAGGAAGAGGGTTGACCCCCTTTTTTCTTTAAAATACTGCCCTTCCGGTTTGGGGGGCAGGCAGTGACGCCCCTTGTATGGGGCAAGTAAATGGCTGTATGGGGCAGGGAAATGGCTGTATGGGGCAGGGAAATGGCTGTATGGGGCAGGGAAATGGCTGTATGGGGCAGGGAAATGGCTGTATGGGGCAGGGAAATGGCTGTATGGGGCAGGGAAATGGCTGTATGGGGCAGGGAAATGGCTGTATGGGGCAAGTAAATGGCTGTATGGGGCAGGGAAATGGCTGCATGGGGCAGGGAAATGGCTGTATGGGGCAGGGAAATGGCTGTATGGGGCAAGTAAATGGCTGTATGGGGCAGGGAAATGGCTGTATGGGGCAAGTAAATGGCTGTATGGGGCAGGGAAATGGCTGTATGGGGCAGGGAAATGGCTGTATGGGGCAGGGAAATGGCTGTATGGGGCAGGGAAATGGCTGTATGGGGCAGGGAAATGGCTGTATGGGGCAGGGAAATGGCTGTATGGGGCAGGGAAATGGCTGTATGGGGCAAGTAAATGGCTGTATGGGGCAGGGAAATGGCTGTATGGGGCAGGGAAATGGCTGTGGGATGGGGCAGGGAAATGGATGCATGGGGCAAGTAAATGGCTGTATGGGGCAGGGAAATGGCTGTATGGGGCAGGGAAATGGCTGCATGGGGCAAGTAAATGGCTGTATGGGGCAGGTAAATGGCTGCATGGGGCAGGGAAATGACTGTATGGGGCAGGGAAATGGCTGTATGGGGCAAGTAAATGGCTGTATGGGGCAAGTAAATGGCTGTATGGGGCAGGGAAATGACTGTATGGGGCAAGTAAATGGCTGTATGGGGCAGGGAAATGACTGTATGGGGCAAGTAAATGGCTGTATGGGGCAGGGAAATGGCTGCATGGGGCAAGTAAATGGCTGTATGGGGCAAGGAAATGGCTGTATGGGGCAAGTAAATGGCTGTATGGGGCAAGTAAATGGCTGCATGGGGCAGGGAAATGGCTGTATGGGGCAGGGAAATGGCTGTATGGGGCAGGGAAATGGCTGCATGGGGCAAGTAAATGGCTGTATGGGGCAGGGAAATGGCTGTATGGGGCAAGTAAATGGCTGTATGGGGCAAGTAAATGGCTGTATGGGGCAGGGAAATGGCTGTATGGGGCAGGGAAATGGCTGTATGGGGCAGGGAAATGGCTGTATGGGGCAGGGAAATGGCTGTATGGGGCAGGGAAATGGCTGCATGGGGCAAGTAAATGGCTGTATGGGGCAGGTAAATGGCTGCATGGGGCAGGGAAATGACTGTATGGGGCAGGGAAATGGCTGTATGGGGCAATTAAATGGCTGTATGGGGCAGGGAAATGGCTGCATGGGGCAAGTAAATGGCTGTATGGGGCAGGGAAATGACTGTATGGGGCAAGTAAATGGCTGTATGGGGCAGGGAAATGGCTGCATGGGGCAAGTAAATGGCTGTATGGGGCAGGGAAATGGCTGCATGGGGCAAGTAAATGGCTGTATGGGGCAGGGAAATGGCTGCATGGGGCAGGGAAATGGCTGTATGGGGCAGGGAAATGACTGTATGGGGCAAGTAAATGGCTGTATGGGGCAGGGAAATGGCTGTATGGGGCAGGGAAATGGCTGTATGGGGCAGGGAAATGGCTGCATGGGGCAAGTAAATGGCTGCATGGGGCAGGGAAATGGCTGTATGGGGCAGGGAAATGGCTGTATGGGGCAGGGAAATGGCTGTATGGGGCAAGTAAATGGCTGTATGGGGCAGGGAAATGGCTGTATGGGGCAAGTAAATGGCTGTATGGGGCAGGGAAATGGCTGTATGGGGCAGGTAAATGGCTGTATGGGGCAGGGAAATGGCTGTATGGGGCAGGGAAATGGCTGCATGGGGCAAGTAAATGGCTGTATGGGGCAGGGAAATGGCTGTATGGGGCAGGGAAATGGCTGTATGGGGCAGGGAAATGGCTGTATGGGGCAAGTAAATGGCTGTGTGGGGCAGGGAAATGGCTGTATGGGGCAAGTAAATGGCTGTATGGGGCAGGGAAATGGCTGTATGGGGCAGGTAAATGGCTGTATGGGGCAGGGAAATGGCTGTATGGGGCAGGGAAATGGCTGCATGGGGCAAGTAAATGGCTGTATGGGGCAAGTAAATGTGGGGTGGGTAATTGGGTGGGGCAGACTCTGTCTCTATTTAATTGGGCACAGAGAGAGTGATGGGAGGATGGGGTATAGGTCGGGTTGCCAGACTGCCCTGATGCCGGCCCCGGCTGCCAGTTGGTTACTGGTCCATTACAGGATGGGCGCAACCCTAATCAGGAAACTTGTGCTTTGTTATGAGCTGAGATATTAGCAGTTTTATACAGCTTTATGCTGCTGAGGCTTCGGCACAACCACGTCCCGGAGTGTCAGCGACCCCGACTGCCCATCTATATTCTCTGCACTTCCTGTTAACCCCAACATTGCTGATTCCTAGTTGAGCCACAAGACATAAAGGCAAATTGCAGAAATGCTCAGAGTCACTTTACAGCAATACATTGTTTGGGTTTAGATCCCCTTTAAAAGCAAAGTCCTCCTGATCCCTTCCAGCATTTCTATTGGGGGGGGCTGATCCGCTGTGCCGGTACATCTGCCCAATGGATTATGTGACATAGATAAACCCCTGATCCCTTACGCCTGCCCCTGTATTGTGTTACATATATATACGGGATAAGGGATCCGTTATCCAGGCATCTCCAAAACACGGAGGGGTCATCTTCCCTATTTATACACATGATAATCCAACAATAATCATGTTATAAACATAACTGCCCTACACTGAGCTTTTACACTGGGGATTACACAAGGACCCCTTATCCAGAAACCCAAAAACATACTCATTGGCTCCTGATAACACTGGCCCTAATGTAAGTGACAGTAATAGGGAGCTTAGATTGTAAGCTCCATGGAATACGCCAGCTTATCCTATGTAATAAAGTCATTTGGATCAGCCAGAATGTCAGCGTTAGGGCTCATAGCCTGTACAGAGAGATACCATAAAACTATGGCACATAGGGATTCCCCTGTACTAAGCACAATTCAGCAGGAACAGCCCCCTAAGTTTGCCCATAGCCTGTACAGAGAGATACCATAAAACTATGGCACATAGGGATTCCCCTGTACTAAGCACAATTCAGCAGGAACAGCCCCCTAAGTTTGCTCATAGCCTGTACAGAGAGATACCATAAAACTATGGCACATAGGGATTCCCCTGTACTAAGCACAATTCAGCAGGAACAGCCCCCTAAGTTTGCTCATAGCCTGTACAGAGAGATACCATAAAACTATGGCACATAGGGATTCCCCTGTACTAAGCACAATTCAGCAGGAACAGCCCCCTAAGTTTGCTCATAGCCTGTACAGAGAGATACCATAAAACTATGGCACATAGGGATTCCCCTGTACTAAGCACAATTCAGCAGGAACAGCCCCCTAAGTTTGCTCATAGCCTGTACAGAGAGATACCATAAAACTATGGCACATAGGGATTCCCCTGTACTAAGCACAATTCAGCAGGAACAGCCCCCTAAGTTTGCCCATAGCCTGTACAGAGAGATACCATAAAACTATGGCACATAGGGATTCCCCTGTACTAAGCACAATTCAGCAGGAACAGCCCCCTAAGTTTGCCCATAGCCTGTACAGAGAGATACCATAAAACTATGGCACATAGGGATTCCCCTGTACTAAGCACAATTCAGCAGGAACAGCCCCCTAAGTTTGCCCATAGCCTGTACAGAGAGATACCATAAAACTATGGCACATAGGGATTCCCCTGTACTAAGCACAATTCAGCAGGAACAGCCCCCTAAGTTTGCTCATAGCCTGTACAGAGAGATACCATAAAACTATGGCACATAGGGATTCCCCTGTACTAAGCACAATTCAGCAGGAACAGCCTACTTTTTGCATGAAACATGCCTATAATCTCATGAACATAAAGATAAAACGTGACTAATCTGGACAAAAACCAAAATAAATTTATGGATCGGAAAATAAATTGGGCCGATATTTCTGTCTAGAATCAAGGTTACGTGTGACTCCCCAGTGGGGAGTAAGAGATTTAAAAGGGAAAGAAGCGATTGCCAGAACTGATAAAATTATATCATATAATGGAAAAACAATCAGTTATTTCACAGGCTCAATCCTGAAATGTTAATGCGCGTTTGGTCTCCGTGGGAAACGAGTCTGAGAAAAACTCAGAAAAAGAATGTAAATAGCGTGTAATATATACCCTAGTGATGTCATCAGGTATATTTGGTGATAAGTGATGTAAGAGAAGGAATGTTCTGGGCACACAACAATCAGTGGATCAAACCATCTGTTACACAGATAAATGTGGGTACAGACAGTATGGGGGTACAGCTTATTGTGTGCCCAGAACATTCCCTCTCTGTATATTTGTATTTATACATATGGGTAGGGGGTGCCATAGTGTTTCCCTTAGACAGTACAGTATGGGGGTACAGCTTATTGTGTGCCCAGAACATTCCCTCTCTGTATATTTGTATTTATACATATGGGTAGGGGGTGCCATAGTGTTTCCCTTAGACAGTACAGTATGGGGGTACAGCTTATTGTGTGCCCAGAACATTCCCTCTCTGTATATTTGTATTTATACATATGGGTAGGGGGTGCCATAGTGTTTCCCTTAGACAGTACAGTATGGGGGTACAGCTTATTGTGTGCCCAGAACATTCCTTCTCTGTATATTTGTATTTATACATATGGGTAGGAGGTGCCATAGTGTTTCCCTTAGACAGTACAGTATGGGGTACAGCTTATTGTGTGCCCAGAACATTCCCTCTCTGTATATTTGTATTTATACATATGGGTAGGGGGTGCCATAGTGTTTCCCTTAGACAGTACAGTATGGGGGTACAGCTTATTGTGTGCCCAGAACATTCCTTCTCTGTATATTTGTATTTATACATATGGGTAGGGGGTGCCATAGTGTTTCCCTTAGGCAGTACAGTATGGGGGTACAGCTTATTGTGTGCCCAGAACATTCCTTCTCTGTATATTTGTATTTATACATATGGGTAGGAGGTGCCATAGTGTTTCCCTTAGACAGTACAGTATGGGGTACAGCTTATTGTGTGCCCAGAACATTCCCTCTCTGTATATTTGTATTTATACATATGGGTAGGGGGTGCCATAGTGTTTCCCTTAGACAGTACAGTATGGGGGTACAGCTTATTGTGTGCCCAGAACATTCCTTCTCTGTATATTTGTATTTATACATATGGGTAGGGGGTGCCATAGTGTTTCCCTTAGGCAGTACAGTATGGGGGTACAGCTTATTGTGTGCCCAGAACATTCCTTCTCTGTATATTTGTAGGACAGACAGATGTAGGACAGGGAGGCGGCACAGACGCTGCTATTTAGAATATCAGTTGACTCCTGATTTTTGCTATTAGGGGAGGTTT
The DNA here is from genome assembly GCF_000004195.4 of Xenopus tropicalis. Lineage (NCBI taxonomy): Eukaryota > Metazoa > Chordata > Amphibia > Anura > Pipidae > Xenopus > Xenopus tropicalis. The sequence goes on along the minus strand of NC_030683.2, from coordinate 128,768,066 downwards.
ATGGGACTGCAGGGAATTTCTGGCCCTATTCAAGTTAAGCAGTGTGGTCTATTGATTGCAGCTTTATTAGCCGGGGCTCTATATGGGTTTGTTACAGCTCAGTGTCACATGTCCCACACACACAGGCTGCACACGCGTGTATCACTGAGGCACAGGTCCTAACTGGGACCCGAATAGGCCCCCAGCATTCCCAGTACCCAGAGGCACAAACAGCCCCCCCAGCCCAATAAATAGTGACTGTCTGTGGCACCTTACAGCCCCCCTGGCATTCCCAGTACCCAGAGGCACAAACAGCCCCCCCCAGCCCAATAAATAGTGACTGTCTGTGGCACCTTACAGCCCCCCCGGCATTCCCAGTACCCAGAGGCACAAACAGCCCCCCCCCAGCCCAATAAATAGTGACTGTCTGTGGCACCTTACAGCCCCCCCTGGCATTCCCAGTACCCAGAGGCACAAACAGCCCCCCCCAGCCCAATAAATAGTGACTGTCTGTGGCACCTTACAGCCCCCCCGGCATTCCCAGTACCCAGAGGCACAAACACCCCCCCAGCCCAATAAATAGTGACTGTCTGTGGCACCTTACAGCCCCCCTGGCATTCCCAGTACCCAGAGGCACAAACAGCCCCCCCCAGCCCAATAAATAGTGACTGTCTGTGGCACCTTACAGCCCCCCTGGCATTCCCAGTACCCAGAGGCACAAACAGCCCCCCCAGCCCAATAAATAGTGACTGTCTATGGCACCTTACAGCCCCCCTGGCATTCCCAGTACCCAGAGGCACAAACAGCCCCCCCCCAGCCCAATAAACAGTGACTGTCTGTGGCACCTTACAGCCCCCCTGGCATTCCCAGTACCCAGAGGCACAAACAGCCCCCCCAGCCCAATAAATAGTGACTGTCTGTGGCACCTTACAGCCCCCCCTGGCATTCCCAGTACCCAGAGGCACAAACAGCCCCCCCCCCCCAGCCCAATAAATAGTGACTGTCTGTGGCACCTTACAGCCCCCCTGGCATTCCCAGTACCCAGAGGCACAAACAGCCCCCCCCAGCCCAATAAATAGTGACTGTCTGTGGCACCTTACAGCCCCCCTGGCATTCCCAGTACCCAGAAGCACAAACAGCCCCCCCAGCCCAATAAATAGTGACTGTCTGTGGCACCTTACAGCCCCCCTGGCATTCCCAGTACCCAGAGGCACAAACAGCCCCCCCCAGCCCAATAAATAGTGACTGTCTGTGGCACCTTACAGCCCCCCTGGCATTCCCAGTACCCAGAGGCACAAACAGCCCCCCCCCAGCCCAATAAATAGTGACTGTCTGTGGCACCTTACAGCCCCCCTGGCATTCCCAGTACCCAGAGGCACAAACAGCCCCCCCCCAGCCCAATAAATAGTGACTGTCTGTGGCACCTTACAGCCCCCCTGGCATTCCCAGTACCCAGAGGCACAAACAGCCCCCCCAGCCCAATAAATAGTGACTGTCTGTGGCACCTTACAGCCCCCCCTGGCATTCCCAGTACCCAGAGGCACAAACAGCCCCCCCAGCCCAATAAATAGTGACTGTCTGTGGCATCTTACAGCCCCCCTGGCATTCCCAGTACCCAGAGGCACAAACAGCCCCCCCCCCCCAGCCCAATAAATAGTGACTGTCTGTGGCACCTTACAGCCCCCCTGGCATTCCCAGTACCCAGAGGCACAAACAGCCCCCCCAGCCCAATAAATAGTGACTGTCTGTGGCACCTTACAGCCCCCCCTGGCATTCCCAGTACCCAGAGGCACAAACAGCCCCCCCAGCCCAATAAATAGTGACTGTCTGTGGCACCTTACAGCCCCCCTGGCATTCCCAGTACCCAGAGGCACAAACAGCCCCCCCCCCAGCCCAATAAATAGTGACTGACTGTGGCACCTTACAGCCCCCCTGGCATTCCCAGTACCCAGAAGCACAAACAGCCCCCCCCCCCCAGCCCAATAAATAGTGACTGTCTGTGGCACCTTACAGCCCCCCTGGCATTCCCAGTACCCAGAGGCAGAGAATGGGCAGGAGCAACAGCCTCTTTAGCTGATTGGATAGAATGGAATGAGATGTCTGTATGGATACTGATAGATATACATAGGCACAGAGATAATAGATAGATACTGATAGAGAGGAAGGTAACAGACAGACAGATCGACAAATGAAAGATAGATATACAGATAGATAGATAGATAGATAGATAGATAGATAGATAGATAGATAGATAGATAGATAGATAATAGATAGATAGATGATAGATAGATAGATAGATAGATAATAGATAGATAGATAGATAGATAGATAGATAATAGATAGATAGATAGATAGATAGATAGATAGATAGATAGATAGATAGTAGATAGATAGATAGATAGATAGATAATAGATAGATAGATAGACAGATGATGGACAGGATAGGGCATTGGGTGATTATCTCACAGAGAATTAGTTGGGAACCAATCAGAGATGCTGCCTGAGACCCCGCCCCAAGGCAGTGGCTACAGGCGGTGTCAGTCTCACATGACTGCTGGGACAGGGCCCCCTTGTTCCCATATAACTGGGTGTAACTGGGAATAACAGGGCCCCTCTGTACTGGGCAGGAGGAGACAGGCAGTGCCAGGGGGAGACAGGGGCCCTAGGATGGGGCAAACAATAACCAGCCACCTGCCCCACACGCCCCCCCTACCCTGTGCAACTACCCCCCCCCCCCCTTACACACAATCTGATGCATTTTCAGGCAATTACTAGGGAGCAGCTTCTGTCCATAAGGCGCTGGGCAGAGTGGGGCACCTATTGGGCACCTGGAGCCCCCGCAATGGCCCCACCATTTATTTTCTATTAATGTCAATGTGCTGCCACTTCAGCCACGGGACTGGCAGTGTATTTACTGTCACTAGTGGCTTCCTCAGTAGCACATGTGGAGCAATGACAGGTGGAGCAGTCAGGGACAGAGGTGGAGCAATGACAGGTGGAGCAGTCAGGGACAGAGGTGGAGCAATGACAGGTGGAGCAGTCAGGGACAGAGGTGGAGCAATGACAGGTGGAGCAGTCAGGGACAGAGGTGGAGCAATGACAGGTGGAGCAGTCAGGGACAGAGGTGGAGCAATGACAGGTGGAGCAGTCAGGGACAGAGGTGGAGCAATGACAGGTGGAGCAGTCAGGGACAGGTAAAATCCTCCGTAGCACAGGTGGAGCAGTCAGCAGCACACACCGAACAATGAGGGGCACAGGTGGAGCAAAGAGTGGCACAGGTGGAGCAATGAGAGGCACAGGTGGAGCAATGAGAGGCACAGGTGGAGCAATGAGAGGCACAGGTGGAGCAATGAGAGGCACAGGTGGAGCAATGAGAGGCACAGGTGGAACAATGAGTGGCACAGGTGGAGCAATGAGGGGCACAGGTGGAGCAATGAGAGGCACAGGTGGAGCAATGAGAGGCACAGGTGGAACAATGAGTGGCACAGGTGGAGCAATGAGGGGCACAGGTGGAGCAAAGAGTGGCACAGGTGGAGCAATGAGGGGCACAGGTGGAGCAATGAGAGGCACAGGTGGAGCAATGAGAGGCACAGGTGGAGCAATGAGAGGCACAGGTGGAGCAATGAGAGGCACAGGTGGAACAATGAGAGGCACAGGTGGAGCAATGAGGGGCACAGGTGGAGCAATGAGAGGCACAGGTGGAGCAATGAGAGGCACAGGTGGAACAATGAGTGGCACAGGTGGAGCAATGAGGGGCACAGGTGGAGCAAAGAGTGGCACAGGTGGAGCAATGAGGGGCACAGGTGGAGCAATGAGAGGCACAGGTGGAGCAATGAGAGGCACAGGTGGAGCAATGAGAGGCACAGGTGGAGCAATGAGAGGCACAGGTGGAGCAAAGAGTGGCACAGGTGGAGCAATGAGGGGCACAGGTGGAGCAATGAGGGGCACAGGTGGAGCAAAGAGTGGCACAGGTGGAGCAATGAGGGGCACAGGTGGAGCAATGAGGGGCACAGGTGGAGCAAAGAGTGGCACAGGTGGAGCAATGAGAGGCACAGGTGGAGCAATGAGGGGCACAGGTGGAGCAAAGAGTGGCACAGGTGGAGCAATGAGAGGCACAGGTGGAGCAATGAGAGGCACAGGTGGAGCAATGAGGGGCACAGGTGGAGCAATGAGAGGCACAGGTGGAGCAATGAGAGGCACAGGTGGAGCAATGAGAGGCACAGGTGGAGCAATGAGGGGCACAGGTGGAGCAATGAGGGCACAGGTGGAGCAATGAGGGCACAGGTGGAGCAATGAGAGGCACAGGTGGAGCAATGAGGGGCACAGGTGGAGCAATCAGCAGGACACTAAGGGGGTCATTTATAAACACTGGGCAAAATTGCACGTGGGCTGTAACTCATTGCAACCAATCAGATGATTGCTTTCAGTTTTCAACCTGCAGCTGGCTGGAAAAATCTCACCACTGATTGGTTGCTGGGTTACTGCCCAAGTACAAATGTGTCCAGTGTTTATAAATGAGCTCCACAGGACAATGAATGGCACAGGTGGAGCAATGATGGCACAGGTGGAGCAATGATGGCACAGGTGGAGCAATGATGGCACAGGTGGAGCAATGATGGCACAGGTGGAGCAATGATGGCACAGGTGGAGCAATGATGGCACAGGTGGCATGAGGCACAGGTGGAGCAATGAGGGGCACAGGTGGAGCAATGAGGGGCACAGGTGGAGCAATGAGAGGCACAGGTGGAGCAATGAAGGGCACAGGTGGAGCAATGAGGGGCACAGGTGGAGCAATCAGCAGGACACTAAGGGGGTCATTTATAAACACTGGGCAAAATTGCACGTGGGCTGTAACTCATTGCAACCAATCAGATGATTGCTTTCAGTTTTCAACCTGCAGCTGGCTGGAAAAATCTCACCACTGATTGGTTGCTGGGTTACTGCCCAAGTACAAATGTGTCCAGTGTTTATAAATGAGCTCCACAGGACAATGAATGGCACAGGTGGAGCAATGATGGCACAGGTGGAGCAATGATGGCACAGGTGGAGCAATGATGGCACAGGTGGAGCAATGATGGCACAGGTGGAGCAATGATGGCACAGGTGGAGCAATGATGGCACAGGTGGAGCAATGATGGCACAGGTGGAGCAAGAAGACTGGTCCTTCAGCCCCATATGCTACAGTCTTTCCTTATTAGCACCCCACAATCTATAGAATTATCCATCTGTCTCACTTGAGATCCTTTCCAAAGGTACCTGGGGGCCCCACACTAAAGATCATTTTACCCCCCCCCCCATTCTAGCAATACTGATATATTGATGTAAAGTCCCTAACAGTCAGGACCCCGCTGGGCCCTCAGGGCTCCTGCACCGCCTCCAACATGGGGGCACCCAGAGAGTTAGGGTGGTGGGAGCTGTAGTTCTACAGCCGGTACATTTGCTCTGGGCCCCCAGCATCATGGGACCCCCCAGCACCATGGGACCCCCCAGCATCATGGGACCCCCCAGCACCATGGGACCCCCCAGCATCATGGGACCCCCCAGCACCATTGGACCCCCCAGCATCATGGGACCCCCCAGCACCATGGGACCCCCCAGCACCATTGGACCCCCCAGCACCATTGGACCCCCCAGCACCATTGGACCCCCCAGCACCATTGGACCCCCCAGCACCATGGGACCCCCCAGCATCATGGGACCCCCCAGCACCATTGGACCCCCCAGCACCATTGGACCCCCCAGCACCATTGGACCCCCCAGCACCATGGGACCCCCCAGCACCATGGGACCCCCCCAGCAATTCAATACAGAGAATATTTTAGATTGTGTAACAGTTGTCAGTAAATCTGCCAGGAATCTCCAACCTACTGTGGCTGAACTACAACTCCCACTGTTGTATCCCCCACTGTCTGTATCATATCAGCCCAGGCCTCCTGCTGTGCAGCCGTGTATTCAGCTTCTCCGGCGCTCGGGGTCGGGCACAGCAGTGCAGAGCCAACACCGCCCTGTCGCACCAACCCGCTCCCTGGCCATTACTCACAATTAGTTATTCCATTAATCTCCCGGCTCCCTGGGAGCAGCCAGAATGGCACCCAGCGTGTGTGTCACTGCGCCATTCCCTGCCGCTCCACCTGCTGCTGCCATGGCTACTGACTGCCCTCCGGCCACAAAGGCAGAATTGGGGCTCCCAGTAGGGGCAATTGCCCATGGTAACATATCTATAGTTAAAGCCCTGCAGAGATAGTAGGTATTAAGGGACCAGAGAGTGGAGCCAAAGGGGCATTGTAGGTAGGGCAAGCTTGAGATAGTAGGGTAAGATTGGTCAGTTAGTAAAAATGGAGCCAGGGGGGTAGTATTTAGTGGTGCAAGATGGGGAACTAGGGAAAGATGGAGACAGTAGGGCAAGATGGAGACAGTAGGGCAAGATGGAGACAGTAGGGCAAGATGGAGACAGTAGGACAAGATGGAGACAGTAGGACAAAATGGAGACAGTAGAACAAGATAGAGACAGTAGAACAAGATAGAGACAGTAGGGCAAGATGGAGACAGTAGGCCAAGATGGAGACAGTAGGGCAAGATGGAGACAGTAGAACAAGATGGAGACAGTAGGACAAGATGGAGACAGTAGGGCAAGATGGAGACAGTAGGACAAGATGGAGACAGTAGGGCAAGATGGAGACAGTAGAACAAGATGGGGACAGTAGGCCAAGATGGAGACATTAGGGCAAGATGGAGACAGTAGAACAAGATGGAGACAGTAGGGAAAAATGGAGACAGTAGGGCAAGATGGAGACAGTAGAACAAGATGGAGACAGTAGGACAAGATGGAGACAGTAGGGCAAGATAAAGACAGTCGAGCAAGATGGAGACAGTAGAACAAGATGAAGACAGTCGGGCAAGATGGAAACAGTAGAACAAGATGGAGACAATAAAACAAGATGCAGACAGTAGGGAAAGATGCAGACAGTAGGACAAGATGGAGACAGTAGGGCAAGATGGAGACAGTAGAGCAAGATGGAGACAGTAAAACAAGATGGAGATAGTAGGGAAAGATGGAGACAGTAGGACAAGATGGAGACAGTAGGGCAAGATGGAGACAGTAGGGCAAGATGGAGACAGTAGAGCAAGATGGAGACAGTAAAACAAGATGGAGATAGTAGGGAAAGATGGAGACAGTAGGACAAGATGGAGACAGTAGGGCAAGATGGAGACAGTAGGGCAAGATGGAGACAGTAGGGCAAGATGGAGACAGTAGAGCAAGATGGAGACAGTAGGACAAGATGGAGACAGTAGAGCAAGATGGAGACAGTAGGGCAAGATGGAGACAGTAGGGCAAGATGGAGACAGTAGAGCAAGATGGAGACAGTAGGGCAAGATGGAGACAGTAGGACAAGATGGAGACAGTAGGGCAAGATGGAGACAGTAGGGCAAGATGGAGACAGTAGGGCAAGATGGAGACAGTAGAGCAAGATGGAGACAGTAGGGCAAGATGGAGACAGTAGGAAAAGATGTCAAGATGGAAACAGTAGGGCAAGATGGAGACAGTAGGGCAAGATGGAGACAGTAGGGCAAGATGGAGACAGTAGAGCAAGATGGAGACAGTAGGACAAGATGGAGACAGTAGAGCAAGATGGAGACAGTAGGGCAAGATGGAGACAGTAGGACAAGATGGAGACAGTAGGGCAAGATGGAGACAGTAGGGCAAGATGGAGACAGTAGGGCAAGATGGAGACAGTAGGGCAAGATGGAGACAGTAGGGGAAGATGGAGACAGTAGGGGAAGATAAGGAATGAAGGCAAGGTGGTGGGTAGGGTAAGACTGGGCCGGTAACACTGTGTGACAGTAACCGTGGTGCCAACCTGTAGCCCTTCAGTTGTTGTTGAAGTGGCAGAAATCACATAGTTACACAACAGTGGGTGAGCAGAAGGTTGGGCCGTATTATTGTGTATAAATAATGGGGGAGACCTATTGTGCCATGGGACCTACTACCCTGAATCAGACCTGGCAACCAGCATTCCCTTGTGCCCAGAGGTGCCATTGGCCCCTGGCCCGTAGCTTTAGAAATCCAGATACATTTTTTGTTACTAACAGGTAAGTGGGCACCACTGCACCAACCCCTTCCGACCAATCAGCAATTACACTTACACTATATCTGTCGACTGCAGGCTGACACCTCTAATTGGTTGCTACGGGTTACTGCATTGGTGCAGTTTTGCCCATTGTTAATAAATGTGTATTTCTATGTATGTGGGGGCTGGAGGGCCACGGACTGATCTCCCCCCATTTTACCTTCCAACTGGCGGCCACCTTGACCCTTTAGATTGTGAGCTCCTGAGTCCAGTATTTTGCATGTCGCTTTTACAGAAGCCTACACGCTTTAGCACCACCCGGCGAGGTAGGGTGTCCCTCTAGACTGTAAGCTCTTGAGACAAGCCTTGTATGCTGCACAACCCTATGGGCTATGGGTTTATGATTATGGATTATTGATTATTATGGATATCGGTGTCATATGAAGAAAACAACATTAACCCCATGCAGGACCCTTCAATCTATATTGGATCCCCCCCTCCCAGCCCCCCCAGCCCTAGCACAACTGCCCCTGCTGATGCCCCATCCGCCCCCGCTTCCAGATCAATACCTACTCCCTGCGCACCCATCACACGTGAATTAACCCCTTCGCTGCCACATGAAGCGTTGGGTTGGTGGGGGCAATTCATCACAATAACCCCCCCTGCCAAGCCAATAGAAACATGACCTGAATCCTTCCATGCTGCCCCCCCCCCCGTGCCACTATAGAGAGGGGCTCCACCCAGTCCAGCTGTGCCCACTGTCTGCACCTTTCCTTTCACCCCTTGCCCTTAGGCAACGTCGCCCACCCAGCACCCACCCCAATATGGCCCTGTAGAGCCCCCTCACCTGAGCACCCAGCAGAAGGAGGCAGCTGGCAGGCAGAAGGCTGGACTTTAGTCTCTCGGATGCACCCATGGTTCCTTCTCCTGGGGGAGTGATGCTGATGGAGCAGGGAGGACCAGTGCCGCTGAGGATGTGCCTGTGGCACCCTAGGGTGGCTCGCCCTGTGTGTGGGTCTCTGGGTGTCACGGAGGCAGTGGGTACATGTGTGGCTGCCAGTGGCACTGGGTATCTCTATGGGTCTGTTCCTCACAAGCCTCGTTCTGCTATACAAAGACGTGTCCCATCCCCCTCCTCATCTGTCTCTCTCTCCCTCTCTCTCTCTCTCTCTCTCTCTCTCCTCCCCTCTGTCTCTTTCTATCTCTCCTCCCCTCTGTCTCTCTATCCCTTTCTCCTCCTCCCTCTCCTCCCAGCATCCAATCTCCTTCTACGGACATTTCTATCATTCTCCACCAAACCAGAAGGAAATGGCATGAAATATTCAGGAGCCGAGCGACAGACGGAGACAGGGGAAAGTGTTGGAAGGGTTACTGCCTGCCCTGCTCTCATTTCCCTACAGAAATAGGGGTTGGTAGCACTAGGTAGGTACCTAATATATAGGGGCAGAGACAGGGGAAAGTGTTGGAAGGGTTACTGCCTGCCCTGCTCTCATTTCCCTACAGAAATAGGGGTTGGTAGCACTAGGTAGGTACCTAATATATAGGGACAGAGACAGGGGAAAGTGTTGGAAGGGTTACTGCCTGCCCTGCTCTCATTTCCCTACAGAAATAGGGGTTGGTAGCACTAGGTAGGTACCTAATATATAGGGACAGAGACAGGGGAAAGTGTTGGAAGGGTTACTGCCTGCTCTGCTCTCATTTCCCTACAGAAATAGGGGTTGGTAGCACTAGGTAGGTACCTAATATATAGGGACAGAGACAGGGGAAAGTGTTGGAAGGGTTACTGCCTGCTCTGCTCTCATTTCCCTACAGAAATAGGGGTTGGTAGCACTAGGTAGGTACCTAATATATAGGGACAGAGACAGGGGAAAGTGTTGGAAGGGTTACTGCCTGCTCTGCTCTCATTTCCCTACAGAAATAGGGGTTGGTAGCACTAGGTAGGTACCTAATATATAGGGACAGAGACAGGGGAAAGTGTTGGAAGGGTTACTGCCTGCCCTGCTCTCATTTCCCTACAGAAATAGGGGTTGGTAGCACTAGGTAGGTACCTAATATATAGGGACAGAGACAGGGGAAAGTGTTGGAAGGGTTACTGCCTGCTCTGCTCTCATTTCCCTACAGAAATAGGGGTTGGTAGCACTAGGTAGGTACCTAATATATAGGGGCAGAGACAGGGGAAAGTGTTGGAAGGGTTACTGCCTGCCCTGCTCTCATTTCCCTACAGAAATAGGGGTTGGTAGCACTAGGTAGGTACCTAATATATAGGGGCAGAGACAGGGGAAAGTGTTGGAAGGGTTACTGCCTGCTCTGCTCTCATTTCCCTACAGAAATAGGAGTTGGTAGCACTAGGTAGGTACCTAATATATAGGGCAGAGACAGGGGAAAGTGTTGGAAGGGTTACTGCCTGCCCCTGCTCTCATTTCCCTACAGAAATAGGGGTTTGTAGCACTAGGTAGGTACCTAATATATAGGGGCAGAGACAGGGGAAAGTGTTGGAAGGGTTACTGCCTGCCCTGCTCTCATTTCCCTACAGAAATAGGGGTTGGTAGCACTAGGTAGGTACCTAATATATAGGGGCAGAGACAGGGGAAAGTGTTGGAAGGGTTACTGCCTGCTCTGCTCTCATTTCCCTACAGAAATAGGGGTCGGTAGCACTAGGTAGGTACCTAATATATAGGGGCAGAGACAGGGGAAAGTGTTGGAAGGGTTACTGCCTGCTCTGCTCTCATTTCCCTACAGAAATAGGAGTTGGTAGCACTAGGTAGGTACCTAATATATAGGGGCAGTGACAGGGAAAAGTGTTGGAAGGGTAACTGCCTGCCCTGCTCTCATTTCCCTACAGAAATAGGGGTTGGTAGCACTAGGTAGGTACCTAATATATAGGGCAGAGACAGGGGAAAGTGTTGGAAGGGTTACTGCCTGCCCTGCTCTCATTTCCCTACAGAAATAGGGGTTGGTAGCACTAGGTAGGTACCTAATATATAGGGACAGAGACAGGGGAAAGTGTTGGAAGGGTTACTGCCTGCCCTGCTCTCATTCCCTACAGAAATAGGGGTTGGTAGCACTAGGTAGGTACCTAATATATAGGGGCAGAGACAGGGGAAAGTGTTGGAAGGGTAACTGCCTGCCCTGCTCTCATTTCCCTACAGAAATAGGGGTTGGTAGCACTAGGTAGGTACCTAATATATAGGGGCAGAGACAGGGGAAAGTGTTGGAAGGGTTACTGCCTGCCCTGCTCTCATTCCCTACAGAAATAGGGGTTGGTAGCACTAGGTAGGTACCTAATATATAGGGGCAGAGACAGGGGAAAGTGTTGGAAGGGTAACTGCCTGCCCTGCTCTCATTTCCCTACAGAAATAGGGGTTGGTAGCACTAGGTAGGTACCTAATATATAGGGGCAGAGACAGGGGAAAGTGTTGGAAGGGTTACTGCCTGCCCTGCTCTCATTTCCCTACAGAAATAGGGGTTGGTAGCACTAGGTAGGTACCTAATATATAGGGGCAGAGACAGGGGAAAGTGTTGGAAGGGTTACTGCCCGCCCTGCTCTCATTTCCCTACAGAAATAGGGGTTGGTAGCACTAGGTAGGTACCTAATATATAGGGGCAGAGACAGAGGATTCTTCTGATTCAGAGCTCCCACGATTGCTCCAGTGAGGAAGCCACAACCAAAGCTTCTGATTAAGTAGAGACCTCTAGTGGACAAATATGGTAGAACCCATTCTTTTCTCACCAATCAATGACATTAGTGCTACGGATCCCTTAGATTTGGGGGTGCTTTAAAGCTCCAATAACTCTCCAGCTTCCAGGGACCCCTGTATGAATTCTGTCTCAACCTAAAATTAGATTGTGAGCTCTACGCTGCAGGGATGTGTACAACAGCAGTGCTGTATGGAGGAGACCATAGGAAGGGTGGGGGTGGTTTGTTCCTAATTATTGGTACAGGCTAATGGGCAGTGGGGGCTGCAGGGAGAGCAGATCCATTTGGAGAGATATCTGCTCGGCTGAGATCATGGCGAGTGAGCGAGCAGCCCCCTCATTACCTCATGCTGGCAGCGTTATCTCTCTAACAAGCAGAGCATTATGGGCCGAGCTGATATCAGCATTGTACTGAGCCTCGGCCCTCCGGCCCCCATTGTAACAGCAGCCAATTGGCTGGAAGGCTTTGAATAGGGACTTCTGATTGGTGGGCAAGAACACATAGTGAGGATGGAAGGTTGTAGCTCTCTAATCTAATTGGATCCCTTTTGTCAGCTGGGAGGATCTACTGATAAATACATCAGAGAGTTTATTATATTTATATATAGTGACCCCCCCTTATATATTTATATATAGTGACCCCCCCTTAACTGCCCCCCCCCCCCCCAGTGTAACCAATCCCAACTGGGCCAGCCTTTCCCCATAACTGAGCCCATTCCCTTTATCAGCTTAGTCGCTCTTCCCTGTACTTTCTCTATTTCATTACTGCCCCCCCTTATATATTTATATATAGTGACCCCCCCCCTTAACTGCCCCTTCCCCAGTGTAACCAATCCCAACTGGGCCAGCCTTTCCCCATAACTGAGCCCATTCCCTTTATCAGCTTAGTCGCTCTTCCCTGTACTTTCTCTATTTCATTACTGCCCCCCCCTTATATATTTATATATAGTGACCCCCCCTTAACTGCCCCTTCCCCAGTGTAACCAATCCCAACTGGGCCAGCCTTTCCCCATAACTGAGCCCATTCCCTTTATCAGCTTAGTCGCTCTTCCCTGTACTTTCTCTATTTCATTACTGCCCCCCCTTATATATTTATAAATAGTGACCCCCCCTTAACTGCCCCCCCCCAGTGTAACCAATCCCAACTGGGCCAGCCTTTCCCCATAACTGAGCCCATTCCCTTTATCAGCTTAGTCGCTCTTCCCTGTACTTTCTCTATTTCATTACTGCCCCCCCCTTATATATTTATATATTGTGGGGCCCCCCCCCTTAACTGCCCCCCCCAGTGTAACCAATCCCAACTGGGCCAGCCTTTCCCCATAACTGAGCCCATTCCCTTTATCAGCTTAGTCGCTCTTCCCTGTACTTTCTCTATTTCATTACTGCCCCCCATCAACAATAATGATTATGGTGACTATTATTATTATCATTAATAATAACTGGCCAATGAATTCCCATGTAGAAATTTCCAGCAAATCGCACCAAATTCACCCACACAGAAATCACACGCGTCTTTACATTTTTTTAATTAAATATAAATATTCTCTCCGATTTTTTTACAAATTAAAAAAAAAGCATATAGTCTGTGCCTCGGGGCATATTGCCAGTAGAGCGGATGCAGAAATAATATATATATATATAGATATAATGTGAGGGTTTCTTCTTATACAAATACAGGAGCGCGGGGGATTAAGGCAGGAACATAAAACGTGGAAAAGTGTCGAGTTATTGTGCGGAACGGGGGCGGCGGGGAGGGGAGAACGTCGGCCCCCGGAACGATGAAATAAAATATCAAATTCTAGCGAAACCGCAGGCACGAAACCCAAAGAAAATAAAAAGGGCAAGTTGAATCCGGCGGCGGCGGCGAGAGCTGCCCCGGGGCTGTTCATGGGATTCCGCGGGATTTTTATTAGCGGCGCTACAAGGCAATAAAACTTACTTGCGGCATTAACTATTTATTTCAATAAACACAAATATATAGTGTAACGCCGGCGCTTGCGAGCACCCAGGGGCCTGTAATTCCTCCGGCTGAGAAGTGCAAAGGGAAAGTAATAAATAACAGCCCAACGGCTCTGGGGGGAACAGTGAAACCGGATCCCTGGGACTCAAACAAAACGGCCCTTGATACTCAAATAAAAAAAGAAAATTCCCCCTTCCGTGTAATCCTCTTCGATATATTTTTCCGATTATTCACTTATTATAGTCTCGTTCAGAAAGAAAAAAGTATAAATTATATTGCAGTTCTTAGGGTTTCCACTAGGGACAGCGGTTCCCCTGCTCCTGCGGAGTGACGGTATCCCATTTGGCCAGTAGGTGGCAGCAAGTGATCCTTGTTATGGATTTCCAGAAATATCCTAGAGCCGGGGGCTTTATAATACTATACTTTATACGCAGCGGGGACGTAACGCCGCCCCAGTAGTCATTAAATAGTCCCCTTTCGTATCATTGCGCCGCCGGTGGTTCGGGTATTGCATGTACCTCTCGGTTTGGGAGATACCGAAGTGGTAGGTAGGACCTTATCTGGGCCACTTATGGCCACCGTCAAAGTCTCTAATGTTTTCTATGCAATAGAAACCATTGTATCACAGTCAAGTATGAGGTCACGTGACAGGCAATGAGGTCATACGTGGGTCTGCATTCGCTGCTGTGAAGGTCGGCCAAAATCGCTGTGTGTGGTTAGGGAGGCATAGGAGAGGCGGGCCAGGGCGGGGCCTTGGTCCATTGAGTCAAACCTGTCAGGGCGGACGTAGCTACAGAAAGCCCTGGCGTAAGGTGCCGAATGTTGACTGGGGCCCGGCGGTAGATGACTGAGGCCTTGCTGTAAATGACTTGGTCCATGTGGCAAATGAGTTGGTCCCTGTGGCAAATGAGTTGGGCCTTGTGGCAAATGTGTCGGGCCTTGTGGTAAATAAGTCGGAGCTTGTGGCAAATGAGTTGGGACCTGTGGTAAATGCATGGGGCCTTGGGGCAAATGAGTCGTTCCTTGCGGCAAATGAGACGATGACCCCTGGGGCATGTGGTGGCCTCCAGACCTGGGAGTGGTGGCGTAGCGATGAGCGTAATCGTAGATTTTAGGAGGCCCAGAAGGGGTGGGGCACAGCGGCGACAGAGAAGATGTGGTTGAGTAGAGGGGACGCGGTGGAGAGGAGAATTCTGGGTACGTTATGGTTGTAGGCCGGGTGTCTTCATGAGCTCGGACTTTGTAGTAACCGTTGGTTGGGTCCTGAAAATAAACACAACATGACAGTTAGATCTGGGAAGAGTGGCAGGGAATTAGAGACGGATTTATGTATGGGTGCCCTGAACTGGGAGTGGTAGACTACCCAAAAGGAGACCACCTTCCATATCTAAGGGGACAATTACTACCCAAAAGGAGACCACCTTCCATATCTAAGGGTACAATTACCACCCAAAAGGAGACCACATATCTAAGGGTACAATTACAGTATCTAGCCGAGAGAAGTCTGAAGCAACTGGACTTGAAAATGTTTCAGCCACTAGGTGGTGCTGCTGAGTTATCCAAAAGGTAATGCAAGTCCAGTTCAAGCACTATGGCAGCTTCAATGATCAATACAAACATACGGAGAGGATCCGTTCTGACCACAGAGACAGGAATGAATGGAGAGACACGTACCTGGGGCTCATCAGGGATATCGCTGTGCTCGGTCTGAGATGTCCTCTGGGATTCGGTGTCTGTGTGCTGTGGGGCAAACACATGAATTAGATGCCATGTTTAATTTAATCTCACCCACAATGCCATCTGCTCTAGCATCCACCTCTATCTCTCCAATCTTATTTCTCCACTGAAGGCCCTTACCAATGGCTCCTTGAGATCCTCCTCAGAGTCGCTTGGGTGCCTCTCGCTGGGCTCGCTCCCTGACACGTCCACGGCTAGAATCTGTGTGTCCTTCACGGCTACAGGGAGAAACAAAGACAGTGTTAAGTAGGCAGCTATCTCGAGGAGAAAGTGTGAATGCCATCCAAAAATATCCATGACATGGAGGATGTAACAGTCTAAAGAGTGAGAGCGTTAGCAGCACTTCTCCAAGGCGCGTTGACACCAAAACCACTATTTATGGGTGAATGAATGAGTAACACTCACTAAAGTAGAGTAATATTGAAATAAAGTGAAATGGGAACAAGGAAAAACCTCAAAAGATGAAAATACAAGAGGGTTGGCCAAGGGAGAAGATCCATAGAGGAGAACTTCAACCTGCAAACTTCTACCCATCAGACCAGGGTTCCTGTCCTTACCTTTTTTTGGTCGTCGGCAACAAAGGATGGAAGTGATGACGAGTACAAAGATGCACAGGGTCCCCGAGCCGACGGCAATCAGCAAGAGCGTCAGAGGAAGAGCGGCTGCAAGAGGAAGAGAAGAAGGTGAGAAATTCTTCTAGGTTCTTTTTGGTTTAAGACCCCCTCTGGAGGTCCAGAGTCTAGGGCTTCCCCTTAACTCATGGCATGGTTATAGATAGAGGAAAACATTGGGATATCTTGCATTCAGCCATAGATGTAGGATAGAAAATACATTTTCACCCCAAATTTGACTCTATTCGATATACAAGATGGACGTTTAGGTAAACAGGACTTCTCCAATTTCACCCTAACTGGCCTTTAGGTCATATCTAGGCACTCCAGGAGATAAACCACTATTTTAGGGGTAGACTTTGCTCCTAGCTAAAGAGCAGATGCTTTCATCTCTTCATCACATTATCCATAGAAAACTACTTCTACTACTTCTACTACTACTGCTCTGAAGTTGATGATCCAAAGATGATCCACCAAGGACCCTACCTTGCTGCCGCAGAGAAACGATGACCGAATCCTCCCCATACTGATTGATGGCGCTGCAGTTGAACTCAGTGAGAAAATCTGACTGCTCTGCTCCATCAATGACCAGGACGGAGATGGCACCAACTTCAGTCACTTCGGTCTCGACTGAGAAACGACCCCACGAACCGTCCTCCAGGCTTTGCTTGTCCCATGCCCAGACCTAATGGAGAAGAAGATCATCAGGGGTGAACAGAGAGGACAAACAGTCCAGAGATATAACAATCTGGAGAGGGGGATGGAGGAAGGGATGCGTTAGGTGTAGGCATTGGGGGTATTATGGACCATGGAGATGTGTTTACATGAGATACTTACAATTCTGTCCGGGGCAGGGGTGGACTCAATGAGGCACTCCATCCGTGCCTTTCCTCCAAGTGTGGTCTCATAGTGCATCTCGCTAGTGATGATTGGTGGCCCTGAAATAGACAGCGGGTTTGGTTGAGAGAGTTCTTTGGAGATCTCACCATACCCACAGGTACCCTACTAATAATACTGATCTCCTTAAGAGTGAGAATATTTTTCCCTAGTGGTGGCCCTTACCTCTCACTGTGAGGGTCACTTCTTTCTCCGTACTCCCCATTCGCGGCACGATGGCTTTACAGACGTAGATCCCGGCATCTTCCCGAGTTACTTTGGTCAGCAGCAGAGTGTTTCCATTGCTGAGAACCTAAGGGGACACGAGATAAAATTTGGTACAAATGGCAACTGGAAATGGCAATGTGGCTACCAACAGTACAGAACCGAGCACTGCGGGTTCTCTTATAGTTTAACTTATGACATCAAGACGTGAGGTCACACATGGATGTGATGTCATCCTTGGCTCCATCCAGTAAGTTTCCACCCATCCCAACAAGCTCACCTCTCCGGTTCCTTTCTTGCTCCAGAACTGGGTAGGCGTCGGATTTCCAGTCCAGCCACAAAAGAAGGAGGCGTCATCACCTATGTCCACCGTCATGGGGCGGGGCTCCGTGAGGAGGCGTGGCCCAACTAGATTCACAGAGAAGGATGTGTGAATAAAATTGGATATTGGACATCGACTGTCTAAGAATTTCCCTGCAATGTTCTGAATGGCCTTTCGTTTATGTGGGGGCGCTGTTGCTTAATTTCTCCAACCCTTAGTAGTATTACTATGGGGAAATGCACAACAATTGAACCCTGAAGCAACTGTACCCTAATTGCCTTTAGGTTGAGCCCCTCTATCACAGGTCTAGGCTCCCCAGGAGGTAAACCACTGTTCTAGGAGTAGACTTTGCTCCTAGCAGAAGAAGGCCTCATGAGAGGCTGAAGAACATCTCTTGAACACATTATCCATAGAAAACCACTTTGTTATAGAGCTGATGACCCAATAGTGATCCACCAATGGTGGGTTAGGGCTAGTGGCCAATACTCACACAGCACATTGACGGCCGTACTGACGTTACTGGCTCCCACGCTGTTGGACACCTCGCACGAGACCGGGGCAGTGAAGAAAGTGTGATCCACCTCCACGGTGTATTTGTCTCCAGATACGGCCAGAGGGACTCCCCCCTTTGCCCACCTACAGCACCATGAACAGGAGAGGAAAACAGTCAAGCAAATGTCAAGGTAATCAGCATGGAGCCCCCTAGTGGTTGAGAAGGGAGAGTGCAACCAAATGACTAAATGAAAGTAGAATGACCATAAGCCCAGTGTTTCATGATGGACCCCAATTCTTACCTGTATCCAGTCACTTCCGGGTTGGAAACGGCACCGCATAGAAAGGTGACGGAACCGCCCTCGGTGATAGTCGGGGGTTCTACCGACAGCGTTACTTTGGGGGGATCTGACGGAGTTGAGAGAGATTAGGGTTAGATGAAGCTTGGGGTACAACTTAGAGTCATTAATCATGGTCTATGGTTTTGGGGTGCACAGTTTAGGGGTGGGAGACTCACACTGCACACTCAGCGTCACAGACTTCTCTCTGCCCTCTGGCAGGGCCTCGTTCCTCACGCGGCAGGTGTAACTGGATCCGGAATCCGCCAGACTTGGGGTGATTAGCAGACTGCTCGCCGAACCCTCACTCTTGCCGTCGGACAGAAGCTCCTACAATAGACCCAAAAGAGACCATAGAATAAGACAGGGCTGGGAATGTTCTGGGTCTACATGTCGTTGTGCTCTAGAACCGTATGGCAGTGCCCACCCATAAGGGGCAAATGATAAGAAGACGCAACGATGACCTTACCTTGGTGTAGACAGCTGAATCCAGCTTCTTGCCATCGCGGTACCAGGTGATCTCTGCCGCCGGCTTGGCCACAGGGGCAAGACAGGTGAGATTGTAGGGTACGTTAAGCAGGACATTGGCAACTGGGGAGCCTGGTATCATTGGATCTCCAGGGGGAACTGTACGGGAGAGAGAGATTGGGTCAGAGAAAGAACTGTGGAGACTGTCAATGGGACAGCAAGAGATGACTTCAAGTAGCTAAGCCCACAGCGACCAATCAAAAGTTTGCTTTCAACTCTATCTGCACTGGTCCGAGCAAAACTACAAGTGGACTGGGTGCTACAGGCTCCCGTTCTTCATACTCCTGATACAGAGACAGGGGCAGTAGGGTGGGCTGTGAGAGAAGATGGCTTCTATGAGTACTGAAGAGAAGATGGAGGAAATGAAGTTCAGGTTGACCCTGGGAGTGGTACTTACGTAGCACAGTGAGACGTGCCCGCTGTGACCTCAGCGCTGCCTGGGTCGCTTGGCACTCGTAGATGGCATCGTCACTAAGCTCAACCCCTTCAATGTGCAGGTTATGTTCCCCTAGAGAAGGGTCTCCCACCACAGAATAACGGGACCACCCTAAAAAGTTTGAAAGAAAACGTCATATTATTACTAAACCGATGTCACAATGTACATTTTCCTATCACAAAGTGATGCCACAATGGTCACTCCCTTTCTTCAAGTCTTTCTTTCGCTTACCTGGAAGGTCTCTTTCAGCTCCCAGTGCCAGCCCGTCCATCGTCCACTGGACCACGCCTCTGTAGCCAATCACTACGCAGGGAAGGGTCACCGATTTGCCGGCCACGATTACCTTGTCCGAGGGTTGTTGCGAGAAATGGGCCCCAAAACCTGTCAAAAAGAAGGCACATATTGAGAATGGTACCAAGTGGGTCAATGGCCAAGTGGGATATGATGACAAGGACCCAAATGGTCCATAATGTACCCTAGAAAGTGCCACCAATCATCTACAAGTAGAGTAACCACCTCAGGTTGTCCATGAACATGGAGGAAGGGCAGGTTAGGCTTCCAAAGTCTTAAAATGGAATAACCCGTGGCACCGGTAACTACTCCACAGAGCTTACAGTCGAATTGCTTACGCTGGAGGCAAATGGAGGCCAGTGGGTGGAGGTGACGAGGAGACCCTCGGAAGCAAACACCAAGGTTGTCCCCTCAGCGGGCAGCTGCCTAATGCATATTGCCAGGAACCCTCGGCTAATCCCTCGGCCACTCGGCTATACCATAATTACGTTAATGCCGGGCGCTTATCTGCCCCCATCGCATGGATTTAGGGGATTAGGGATTTCTGTGGCCGCCGCGAAATAAAGACTCCATATTTAATGCACTATAGAAACATATTTATGAATTATTATCAACGGATGAATTGTAAGTAGACTTGGTGAGTCAGATAAGTACAGTAAAATAAATACGTAGGGAAAAGCCCTATGGATAAAATTGTTGCAATGGGGGGAGGGGGGGGGGTCAAGTAGGACCCCATAGTATAACTGCAGGAACCCACGATAAATTTTCTGCAATTGGGTGAAAAAGGACCCCAAGATAAAAGTACTGTGATGGGCACAAACAGGACCCCAAGATAAAGGCACTGTGATGGGCACAAGCAGGACCCCAAGATAAAGGCACTGTGATGGGCACAAACAGGACCCCAAGATAAAGGCACTGTGATGGGCACAAACAGGACCCCAAGATAAAGGCACTGCGATGGGCACAAACAGGACCCCAAGATAAAGGCACTGCGATGGGCACAAGCAGGACCCCAAGATAAAGGCACTGTGATGGGCACAAACAGGACCCCAAGATAAAGGCACTGCGATGGGCAAAAGCAGGACTCCAAGATAAAGGCACTACAATGGGCACAAACAGCACCCCAAGATAAAGGCACTGCGATGGGTACAAACAGGCCCCCAAGATAAAGGCACTGCGATGGGCACAAACAGGCCCCCAAGATAAAGGCACTGCGATGGGCAAAAGCAGGACTCCAAGATAAAGGCACTACAATGGGCACAAACAGGCCCCCAAGATAAAGGCACTGCGATGGGCAAAAGCAGGACTCCAAGATAAAGGCACTACAATGGGCACAAACAACACCCCAAGATAAAGGCACTGCGATGGATACAAATAGGCCCCCAAGATAAAGGCACTGCGATGGGCACAAACAGGACCCCAAGATAAAGGCACTGCGATGGGCACAAACAGGACCCCAAGATAAAGGCACTACGATGGGCACAAACAGGCCCCCAAGATAAAGGCACTACGATGGGCACAAACAGGCACCCAAGATAAAGGCACTGCGATGGGCACAAACAGGCCCCCAAGATAAAGGCACTGTGATGGGCACAAGCAGGACCCCTAGATATTATACCTTGCAATAAGTACAAACAGTAAACTCAACAGGGGGGCAATGTTTTGTATACTTTTAACTGTACCTATTGTATGCGGATGAGGAGAGAGGGGGCATTTTATTGCCCCTCTGATCCCTGTTTGCAGAGCCATTGGGCAGCCGTTAGCAGGAAACCGGGAATCCCAATTAGAGGGATGGAGACTGGGGGGAAACAATGGCAGTCTGGGAAACAGTTTCGGGGGCTGCTCAGGTACATAATAAAGGTAATTTCATTTAGTCAAGGTTTGGGGGCATTTATGCTGGGCCATAAACATCTGAAAGCAGCCGGTTTCTACAACAGTCAACGTTAAAGGGGAAGTAAACCCAAAAAACTAAATTTTGCCCAATGAATTGCTATTTAGCTGTATTCTGACTCAAGAAACAATGTAGCAGAAGTCAGCAGACTAACAGACCAGTAAGGAAGCATTCAAGGGCAACTTCTGCTGCATATTCTATAGGAGAAGGGCCCCCCCCAAACAGGCCGTGTGAAAGCGGCGCTGGTATTGTGGGTGCAGGGAATCCCCCTTGGATACGGGCATAATGGTGTTTGCACAATCTGTTAAAGGGACAGTCCTTTGTATCCGGGATTGTTCCATGCTGAATAGGGGGGCACACAAGTCGTGGGCTCAACCAAACCCAAAACTGGACTTAAACATACTATCCCCCCTTTCCCAGCAAATTTCCCATGATTCAGTGTGAGCCAAGAATCCTGCTCCATAGCGCCAGTTACATTCATTTATTTATGTGCAAAACGTTCGGTGGTTTTGTTGGCTGTGCCCCTTGCCAAGCTTCCTTATCTCTCAGCTTTCCTGTTAAAGGGTAACTAACCCTGCCCGACAGATGGGAGCTGATAAAACAGATCCGTAGTGATGCGCCGGTGTTTCCATGTGGCTCATTCATCACGAGTGGGACCCAGAAAGGAAGGAACTTGCCCCCCTGTCCCTAAGAGCTGACAGTTAATGCAGGAAAGTTTGGGGAATGACATGGAAATCTAAAGGGTCATCAAAAACCATATGTCCCCCCCTGTGATGAATGTTGCATCTCTCCATGGAAAGAATGTGCCTTTGTGCGGCTCCGGGGCCCATTGTGTCCGTCTCTCCCCCATTGTCTCGCTGGCTGGCTGTTAAGTCCCTTTCCTGTCCCCTGAGTGGCTTTAACAGATTTTTAAAAGCTGTTTTTCTGCCGTTAATCCACTTTCCCCCCTTTCAAGCTTCTCTGTGCCTTTGTTTCAACTGACAGCGCGGAACTCACCGGGGGTGAATAAGCAGCGAGGGGGGGTTATACGGAAGGGCAACGAGAGGCCCTAATCTTATAGGCTGAAAAGAAATGCCCCATGTGGGGGGGGGGGGGGCAAACTGCACTGGAGGGAAAAGCAAACAGTTGTTTGAAAACCACAAGGGGGAAAAATGATCACTGTTAACCCTGTAGGAGCCAGCGCCGAGGGGCAGGGGGGCCATTATGACATCACTAGTGCCCCCCAAATGTTGGGCCAGACCAGCAGTTTAATGCACATCAGGCAGAACCCCTACTGGACCCCCCCCCCCAGTGCCTCTGCCTGCCCCTATATCTCATAAACCGACTCCCTATATCTCATAAACCCCTTTTATCTGGCAGCTTTCCGATTGCCAGCTCCTATGCCAATATCCCAGGTAGATCCGCCCCTGCCCTGATTGGTAGATCAGTCCCTAATTCTGCTGTAAGCCCAGTCCATTATCTCCGCTTCACCCCCCCCCCAAAGCATTTAGTTAGTGACCTAATGATCCCCTAGCCCACTGTGCTGCAGTAGAGTGCAAGCTCTTCAGCACTTTTCCTGAATTCCATTGTTCCCACGCGACCCCCTACTGGACCCTCTATACCCAGCCCCCCCAACCCCACCCCAGTGCCTGCCCCTATATCTCATCAACCGACCCCCTTTTATCTGGCAGCTTTCTGATTGCCAGCTCCTGTGCTACAATCCCAGGTAGATCCGCCCCTGCCCTGATTGGTAGATCAGTCCCTAATTCTGCTGTAAGCCCAGTCCATTATCTCCACTTCACCCCCTCCCCAAAGCATTTAGTGAGTGACCTAATGATCCCCCAG
Organism: Xenopus tropicalis; assembly: GCF_000004195.4. NCBI lineage: Eukaryota > Metazoa > Chordata > Amphibia > Anura > Pipidae > Xenopus > Xenopus tropicalis. The sequence goes on along the minus strand of NC_030683.2, from coordinate 128,744,791 downwards.
CCCACTGTGCTGCATTAGAGTGCAAGCTCTTCAGCACTTTCCCTGAATGCCATTGTTCCCACACGCCCCCCCCCTCCCCCTGCCTGTTGGGGGGGCCACAGAGTGTTAAGTGGAAGTTAATGCGCCATATGGTGTGTTTAAGAGACAGTTTGCCTTGTTTTCTGCTTGTGCTCTTTGTGGCCGTTTATTGGAGCGTGGTGCCTTCCATTCACCCAGATTCTGCCGGGGTCACGCACGTTCTTTCAGCGCCGAGCCCGGGACGGAGGGAGGAACGGACACATGAAAGAGACGCTCTGTGAGAATGGAATGATAGACTGAGGATAAAGGGGGCTCACATTATCTTCCCCACATGCCTCAGTGCCCTATATAATCCCCTGCCCATTCCCTGCACACAAGGCCCTGGCACAATAGGATCCCTACAGGTCCAACACTTGGTTCTGATTCCAACTCCAGGAACTGGAACCCAACTTTTTTACCCATGATTCAGAGACCCATGTCATACAGTTGGACTTCTTAAGGTGTTTATTGTTTCCACCAGATATGAAAGCTAGGCAAGAGGCAGAGCAAACAAAACCACCTATCTATCTATCTATCTTCTTACTAATATGCAGGTTGGTCATTGACCTATTGGACTAAACGGGGAACTCCCCTGTGACTTATAATATCCCTATATGTTACAATAGGGGGCACTTTATTCACTATATATTATAAGGAACCCCTCTGTGACTTATAATATCCCTATATGTTACAATAGGGGCAACTTTATTCACTATATATTATAAGGAACCCCTCTGTGACTTATAATATCCCTATATGTTACAATAGGGGGCACTTTATTCACTATATATTATAAGGAACCCCTCTGTGACTTATAATATCCCTATATGTTACAATAGGGGGTACTTTATTCACTATATATTATAAGGAACTCGTCGGGGGCTTATAATATCCCTATATGTTACAATAGGGGGCACTTTATTCACTATATATTATAAGGAACTCCTCGGGGGCTTATAATATCCCTATATGTTACAATAGGGGGTACTTTATTCACTATATATTATAAGGAACTCCTCGGGGGCTTATAATATCCCTATATGTTACAATAGGGGGCACTTTATTCACAATATATTATAAGGAACTCCTCGGGGGCTTATAATATCCCTATATGTTACAATAGGGGGCACTTTATTCACTATATATTATAAGGAACTCCTCGGAATGCTTATAATATCCCTATATGTTACAATAGGGGGCACTTTATTCACTATATATTATAAGGAACTCCTCTGTGACTTATAATATCCCTATATGTTACAATAGGGGGTACTTTATTCACTATATATTATAAGGAACCCCTCAGGGGCTTATAATATCCCTATATGTTACAATAGGGGGCACTTTATTCACTATATATTATAAGGAACTCCTCGGGGGCTTATAATATCCCTATATGTTACAATAGGGGGCACTTTATTCACTATATATTATAAGGAACTCCTCGGGGGCTTATAATATCCCTATATGTTACAATAGGGGGCACTTTATTCACTATATATTATAAGGAACTCCTCTGTGACTTATAATATCCCTATATGTTACAATAGGGGGTACTTTATTCACTATATATTATAAGGAACCCCTCAGGGGCTTATAATATCCCTATATGTTACAATAGGGGGCACTTTATTCACTATATATTATAAGGAACTCCTCGGAAACTACATTTCCCAGCATGCTCAGCACTGGCAGTGGGCGGGAAGCCTGCAGAGCCCCTGTGCCTGTTCCAGAGCCTCTCATTAGGACTGCGGCACCCAGGCACGCTGGAGAGATTTCGCCCCCCCCCCGCGCTTTCATCCTTATCATTCCATTCAGAGCTGTGATCCTGTCAGGGGATTAGCTGTTTGCTCAATGTGGAGCTGAGTGGTTGCACTTGAAGAGAAGAGGAATGAAGAGAGAGGCTGGAATTATTGCAGCGGCTCAGTGGGATTTTAGGGCCTATCCTGAGCCGGAGAGACCCCCCCCCCCCCGTTCCCGGCCCCTCGGTGTGACAATCCCCTCATTAACAGCAATAAAGAGGAGATTTTTGCTATTCAGATCCGCAGTCCCCTGAATATACTGAGATACTCAGCTCCCATGTATTATTGCTGATACCCCCCCCCCCGCCGTGGCACCCACTCCCGACACCTCCAACATGTTTCATTTCCATCCTCCGACATCCCACAGTGCTGCCCCCAACTGCTTCCCAGCACCCCCCATTATTACTATCACAGCCGCCTTCATTTCCTACACAGGCCCGGCATCCCTAATAGCCAAAAAGGGCTGTTCTGCCCCAATAAGGGGTAATTATATCTTAGTTGGGATCAAGTACAGGTACTGTTTTATTATTACAGAGAAAAGGGAATCATTTAACCATGAAATAAACCCAATAGGGCTGTTCTGCCCCAATAAGGGGTAATTATATCTTAGTTGGGATCAAGTACAGGTACTGTTTTATTATTACAGAGAAAAGGGAATCATTTAACCATTAAATAAACCCAATAGGGCTGTTCTGCCCCCAATAAGGGGTAATTATATCTTAGTTGGGATCAAGTACAGGTACTGTTTTATTATTACAGAGAAAAGGGAATCATTTAACCATTAAATAAACCAAATAGGGCTGTTCTGCCCCAATAAGGGGTAATTATATCTTAGTTGGGATCAAGTACAGGTACTGTTTTATTATTACAGAGAAAAGGGAAATCATTTAACCATGAAATAAACCCAATAGGGCTGTTCTGCCCCCAATAAGGGGTAATTATATCTTAGTTGGGATCAAGTACAGGTACTGTTTTATTATTACAGAGAAAAGGGAATCATTTAACCATTAAATAAACCAAATAGGGCTGTTCTGCCCCAATAAGGGGTAATTATATCTTAGTTGGGATCAAGTACAAGTACTGTTTTATTATTACAGAGAAAAGGGAATCATTTAACCATGAAATAAACCCAATAGGGCTGTTCTGCCCCCAATAAGGGGTAATTATATCTTAGTTGGGATCAAGTACAGGTACTGTTTTATTATTACAGAGAAAAGGGAATCATTTAACTATTAAATAAACCCAATAGGGCTGTTCTGCCCCAATAAGGGGTAATTATATCTTAGTTGGGATCAAGTTTAGGGGCCCCAAATTGAATTTGCTGTGGGGCCCAGTTACCTCTAGTTACCACTGCATTTACTGGTTTGATCCCACCCCGGCATAAATCAGTTATATTAATTAAAGATGGGCTTTCCTTTAGACTGTAAGCTCTTCTGTACAGCTCCCCCCCCCCAATCCTACTGTTTCATGCTGTAACCCCTTATATATATATATTAATAACCTGCCTGATGCCCTCAACTGGCTAATGATAATACTTGGCTTTCTTATGAATTAAGATTTGGATCTTAGGGGGCAATTATAAATGGGGGGGGGGTATAAAATGGAATTTGTAGGCTTTTGTGCTCTCTAATATTTCAGAGTGTCCCATGGGGGGGAGAACAATGGGGGGGGGGGCTAGCTTGGCTCCAGGTTTGCGAGTCACAAGGCCTTTTCTCATGGTCCCTACCAGGCCGAGGACAACAAGCTCATTGTTGGTGCCACCTTAGTCTCGTGGGAGCAGAGCTGATAAGCGTGGCCTGTTCTTTCTCTCAAATACCTGTGTGTCTCCATCCAGACCTTGTCCTATCAGCCCCCCCTGCTAATATTAGCAACCCCCCCTCCCTTCCCCTGAGATAAAGGCATCACCTCAATGGGCCAAGCCAGGGAGACCCCGGTTATCTCCTGAGCCGCCCAATGCCAAGATGACAGACAGAAATGCCTGCAATGTGACCTCTTGGCTCTACCTATCTCTTCTCCGTTGCGATGAGATGCCAGCAGTGCGTGGGCACTAAATTAACGGCTGCAATTAGACAGAGCAATTCATCACTGCCAACGGCACAAGGAGATCTCCGCTGAAAGGCAGATAGGGACTGACAGGGATCCATAAAGTCCTTATTTCATCTTCAAATTGAGTTGACCCAGCAAAAATGAGCACATCATCTTGCAAAGGAGATTGGGTGGGGGTGTATATCCTTATTAGACATTGAAGAAAGTACTGGGCATTCAGTAACATATTGGGGCTTATTGCTATGGCTGCCTAGGGCAGCCATAGCAATAAGCCCCAATATGTTACTGAATGCCCAGTACTTTCTTCAATGTCTAATAACAAGAACAACATTGGCCTACAAGAAGGTTCTTTCTCCATAAACTGCTCAACCCCAAGGGACTATATTCCTCAATATAAGGACAGAACCAATAATTAACCCATTCTGTGCCCTTGGCAGCCATAGCAATAAGCCCCCATATGTTACTGAATGACCAGTACTTTCTTCAATGTCTAATAACAAGAACAACATTGGCCTACAAGCTGGAGAAGGTTCTTTCTCCATAAACTGCTCAACCCCAAGGGACTATATTCCTCAATATAAGGACAGAACCAATAATTAACCCATTCTGTGCCTTTGGCAGCCATAGCAATAAGCCCCCATATGTTACTGAATGACCAGTACTTTCTTCAATGTCTAATAACAAGAACAACATTGGCCTACAAGCTGGAGAAGGTTCTTTCTCCATAAACTGCTCAACCCCAAGGGACTATATTCCTCAATATAAGGACAGAACCAATATTAACCCATTCAGTGCCCTTGGCAGCCATAGCAATATGAAACTGAATGCCCAATACTTTCTACAATGTCTATTAACAAGAAGAACATTGGCCTACAAGCTGGAGAAGGTTCTTTCTCCATAAACTGCTCAACCCCAAGGGACTATATTCCTCAATATAAGGACAAAACCAATAATTAACCCATTCTGTGCCCTTGGCAGCCATAGCAATAAGCCCCCATATGTTACTGAATGACCAGTACTTTCTGCAGTGTCTATTAACAAGAAGAACATTGGCCTACAAGCTGGAGGAGGCTCTTTCTCCATAAACTGCTCAACTGTAAGGGACTATAGGCCTCAATATAAGGACAGAACCAATATTAACCCATTCAGTGCCCTTGGCAGCCATAGCAATATGAAACTGAATGCCCAGTACTTTCTACAATGTCTATTAACAAGAAGAACATTGGCCTACAAGCTGGAGAAGGTTCTTTCTCCATAAACTGCTCAACCCCAAGGGACTATATTCCTCAATATAAGGACAGAACCAATAATTAACCCATTCTGTGCCCTTGGCAGCCATAGCAATAAGCCCCCATATGTTACTGAATGACCAGTACTCTCTGCAGTGTCTATTAACAAGAAGAACATTGGCCTACAAGCTGGAGGAGGCTCTTTCTCCATAAACTGCTCAACTGTAAGGGACTATAGGCCTCAATATAAGGACAGAACCAATATTAACCCATTCAGTGCCCTTGGCAGCCATAGCAATATGAAACCGAATGCCCAATACTTTCTACAATGTCTATTAACAAGAAGAACATTGGCCTACAAGCTGGAGAAGGTTCTTTCTCCATAAACTGCTCAACCCTAAGGCACTATAGGCCTCAATATAAGGACAGAATCAAAAATAACCCATTATGTGCCCTTGGCAGCCATAGCAATATGAAACTGAATGCCCAGTACTTTCTTCAATCTCTAATAACAAGAAGAACATTGGCCTACAAGCTGGAGAAGGTTCTTTCTCCATAAACTGTATGGGACTATAGGCCTCAATATAAGGACAGAACCAATAATAACCTATTCGGTGCCCTTGGCAGCCATAGCAATAAGCCCCAATATGTTACCGAATGCCCAGTACTTTCTGCAATGTCTAATAACAAGAAGAACATTGGCCTACAAGCTGGAGAAGGTTCTTTCTCCATCGATGATGGAGGGTTCTGCTCAACTGTAAGGGACTATAGGCCTCAATATAAGGACAGAACCGATAATAACCCATTCTGTGCCCTTGGCAGGCATAGCAATATGATACTGAATGCCCAGTACTTTCTGCAGTGTCTATTAACAAGAAGAACATTGGCCTACAAGCTAGAGAATGTTCTTTCTTCATACACTACTCAACTCTAAGGGACTATAGGCCTCAATATAAGGACAGAACCAGTAATTACCCATTCTGTGCTCTTGGCAGCCATAGCAATAAGCCCCAATATGTTACCGAATGCCCAGTACATGAAACTGAATGCCCAGTACTTTCTTCAATGTCTAATAACAAGAAGAACATTGGCCTACAAGCTGGAAAAGGTTATTTCTCCATAAACTGCTCAACTGCAAGAGACTATAGGCCTCAATATAAGGACAGAACCAATAATTAACCCTTTCTGTGCCCTTGGCAGCCATAGCAATGATACTGAATGCCCAGTACTTTCTGCAATGTCTATTAACAAGAAGAACATTGGCCTACAAGCTGGAGAAGGTTCTTTCTCCATCAATGATGGAGGCTTATGCTCAACTGTAAGGGACTATAGGCCCCAATATAAAGACAGAACCCATTCTATGGACCCCTTCTCTACACTGCCATCAATTACTGACCATATTATGGATTCTCAATGAACAAACAGTCATTCGGCAGCACTTGGGCAGACCAACAAGCCCATTATAGCTTTGACCAACCCAGAATGACATGGGCCTACACTAATCACGTGCCCTTTGAATGACAGGACTTAACACCTTTCCCACGTTAGTATCTATGGGGTTGCCCAAACAATAACTACAACTCGCATGGCTAATTAGCGGCTCATTTAGATGCACGCTGCAGACTGCACCGGTTTCAGTGCAGCAGGCGTTGGAAATTAATTGCAAATTAGCCGTGCGGGATGTGGATTTCATGCGTCTGGTTTCAAGGCGGTGAGGTGGCGGCGCTGCCAAAGCCCCACGGGTTTTTACACTGAAACTGCCCATTGTTTTGGGCCATTACTGAGGATCAATGAGGGGTAAGTGCTAAGACATCTCCATAGGGCTATAGGGTAACAGCACTGCGGGGGCAAACAATAGCTTTCAGCCCAGAACGGGATATGGGTGTCTCCTCCTTATTAGCACAGTGACAGGTATTGCAGAACTACAACTCCCAGCATGCCCCAGCAGCCACACAGTCTCACAGAAATGAAGTATTTCTATAGTATTCTGCAATGCATTTAGGGGTCTGTGGGGTAAATTATACAGGAAATAGGTGTCTTATTAGCACAGTGACCGGTATTGCAGAACTACAACTCCCAGCATGCCCCTGCAGCCAAACAGTCTCACAGAAATATTTCTATAGTATCCTGCAATGCATTTAGGGGTCTGTGGAGTAAATTATACGGGATATAGGTGTCTTATTAGCACAGTGACAGGTATTGCAGAACTACAACTCCCAGCATGCCCCAGCAGCCACACAGTCTCACAGAAATGAAGTATTTCTATAGTATCCTGCAATGCATTTAGGGGTCTGTGGTGTAAATTATACAGGATATGGGTGTCTTATTAGCACAGTGACCGGTATTGCTGCACTACAACTCCCAGCATGCCCCAGCAGCCACACAGTCTAACAAAAATGAAGTATTTCTATAGTATCCTGCAATGCATTTAGGGGTCTGTGGGGTAAATTATACGGGATATAGGTGTCTTATTAGCACAGTGACCGGTATTGCAGAACTACAACTCCCAGCATGCCCCAGCAGCCACACAGTCTAACAAAAATGAAGTATTTCTATAGTATCCTGCAATGCATTTAGGGGTCTGTGGGGTAAATTATACGGGATATAGGTGTCTTATTAGCACAGTGACCGGTATTGCAGAACTACAACTCACAGCATGCCCCAGCAGCCACACAGTCTCACAGAAATGAAGTATTTCTATAGTATCCTGCAATGCATTTAGGGGTCTGTGGTGTAAATTATACGGGATATGGGTGTCTTATTAGCACAGTGACTGGTATTGCAGAACTACAACTCCCAGCATGCCCCTGCAGCCAAACAGTGTAACAGAAATGAAGTATTTCTATAGCGGGGTAAATTATAACCCAATAATGAGAGTCTGCTATAACTGCAGGGTTCTATAGGAACAACTGAGGCTAAAACATTAATAGAAATTCTATTTTTTCTGCTCAATTTTCCAAAGCCATAACCGCGTCTGCGGTTTTATAAACAACTCCCGGCTATTATTATTCTCTCCGTCGGAAATTACACAGCACCAACACTATCCCCCAGATGCCGGTAGAAATAACTGCCCCTAGACAATAGGGCAACTTTATAAATATCGAGTGACGAATCAAGCCTGGATCTCTATGGATTAGGCAATGCACCCCCATAGCAGCCCAAGCCCCCCAACATGCTGTAAGGCAGAGGGGCCTTTGTTCAGTTTGGTGCAAGCCGGGGGCCGGGGCCTATTTTCTGATAGGAGGGGAGTGTGTATAGTAAGTAACTGTAGCAAGGTGCATATAACGAGGCAGGATGGGGGTGGTGTGTATAATAAGGCAAAATGACCCCCCCCCCATGTTTGGACAGTGGTGTAACTACTATGGGGGTAGGGGGTGTGACTGCCCCCCTGTCCTGCCACCCTATGGGGTCTAGGTACCATCACATGATCCTCTACCAATGGTATATGGTACAATTTTGCCAGGGAAAGGGGTTGAGATATAGTGTGTGTAGTAAGGCAAAATGGTATCAGGGGCAGAAACAGCAAAACATTGTGTATTGTAGGGCAATACAGTTTTGGGGCTGTGGAACAGTGTGTATAGTAAGGCAAAATGGTATCAGGGGCAGTAATTGTAAAAAAGTGTGTATTGTAGGGCAATACAGTTTCAGGGCTGTGGAACAGTGTGTATAGTAAGGCAAAATGGTATCAGGGGCAGTAACTGTAATACAATGTGTATTGTAGGGTAATACAGTGTCGGGGCTGTGGAACAGTGTGTATAGTAAGGCAAAATGGTATCAGGGGCAGTAACTGTAAAAAAATGTGTATTGTAGGGCAATACAGTTTCGGGGCTGTGGAACAGTGTGTATAGTAAGGCAAAATGGTATCAGGGGCAGTAACTGTAATACAATGTGTATAGTAGGGCAATACAGTGTCGGGGTTGTGGAACAGTGTGTATAGCAAGGCAAAATGGTATCAGGGGCAGTAACTGTAATACAATGTGTATTGTAGGGTAATACAGTGTCGGGGCTGTGGAACAGTGTGTATAGTAAGGCAAAATGGTATCAGGGGCAGTAACTGTAAAAAAATGTGTATTGTAGGGCAATACAGTGTCGGGGTTGTGGAATAGTGTGTATAGTAAGGCAAAATGGTATCAGGGGCAGTAACTGTAATACAATGTGTATAGTAGGGCAATACAGTTTCGGGGCTGTGGAACAGTGTGTATAGTAAGGCAAAATGGTATCAGGGGCAGTAACTGTAATACAATGTGTATAGTAGGGCAATACAGTGTCAGGGATGTGGAACAGTGTGTATAGCAAGGCAAAATGGTATCAGGGGCAGTAACTGTAATACAATGTGTATAGTAGGGCAATACAGTGTCGGGGAAAGGGGCTGTGGATAGCAAGGCAACATGCTGCCAGTATGACTTTATTACAGCTATGGTTAAACTACAACTCCCTACACCAGAAGGCCGGGGGGGCTGCATGGATTGCGAGTTGCACCCATTCCTGGTGTTTTTACACTTGGGACCCGACACCCCCAGTCAGTGACACCCCCAGTCAGTGACCCAAACACCCAAGTGCATGTGAGCTGTAGGGAAAAGTGCCCATGGTGCAATACTCCGGCCCAGGCTTTAATTACTGCAGTAAAACTTGGCAGCGGAACATTAAAGTCATTAGTAATGGGACTGAGCGCTATTGGTCACCCAGTCCATCATCCTTATACACTGTAACCAGGAAGGGGGGGTACAGGGGGGGGGCAAATTGCCACTTACACGCTCCACAAAAAGTAACTGCCCAACTTTCCCTCTCTGGGGGTTACAGCTTCATAAACTCCCACCATATGGCAAACTACATAGGCATTTTAACTTCCCCTTTAAATGTAATAGATTATTTAGGAATAGGGGGGACCCCAAACAATAACCAATATTGCACCCCCAGCTAGAAACAATTATCCTATAGCCGTACCCCCAAATATCTGTTATCTGCCCCCTCCCTCCCCAGACCCCCACGGTTCCCCGGATCGTCCCATTCCCCACAGGGTGGGGGGGGGTCCCCACAACATAAATCATTAGGACCCCCCCACAAGTCTCACAGACCATTAGCGCAGCTCAGCCCCACTAGTGGGTCCCGGAATAACCCATTCTCTGCGGAGGGGGGGTGTCATTGTGCTCTCACTGCAGATTCTTCATGAAACATAATAACGGGGGGGGGGGGGGGGGGATTTGTTCCTGAGACCCCCCCAAACATAAGCCATTCCCCATGATAATAAAACACATCGCACATAAAATCCTTATATTACACCCACATTTACCCCAATAACCCCCAACAGGCAGACAGAATGCCAGTCCCGACCCATTGCTGTTCTGATGGGCCCCCCAGTGTCACCCACAGACCCGACAGCACAAAGTCACTTACTTTTCCCCAGTAGGAGCCCCACATGGATCCAAAGTAACAGCCAGAGATTCTTCATTTCCACCACTTGCTGCCTCCTCTCCTGAGTGGGTTTGTAGCCCAGAGTGTGGGGTAGTCGGGGCAGGGATAGGATGCCCGGGGTAGGTGTCCCTGGATGAATCCGCTGCACTCAATGCGCTTTCTCCGCTGCGCTTTCCGCCTCTCCCTGCGCTCAGCAGTCTCTCCCCCTCCCCTGCCCGCTGCTCTCTCTCTGCCTCCACTTCCCTCTCTGCAGTGGGTTTAGCGAGTCCCTGTCCCCTCCCTGCTCTCTCCCCATTGGACGAAAAGTTCATCCTGTTACAGAATGAAAGAAAGAGTCTCTCCCCCTCCCCTCTCCTCTCTGTGCCCCCCCCCATCTTTTATCTCTTTTACAAACTTAGCTCATCCTGAGCAAACAGAGGGAAGATACCCATCAGCCCCCCCAGGAATCACCCTTTCCTGCCCAAGATACTGCCATAGGCACAACACATTTTGTCTATAATTAGATTGTAAGCTCAGTGGGTTCAAATGCAAAAAGCAGAATTTATTTGTAATTTGAAAATATCTGTGCACACTAAAGGTGTATGTATATCTTTATTTATTTATATCTTTATTTATAAAGTGCTACTTATGTACCCAGCGCTGTACAGTAGCATAGGTAAGAGTCAAAGACACAAGAGGATGGAGGTCCCTGCCCCGTAGAGCTTACAATCTATATGGGGCCATATATTATTATTAACATTTATTTATAAAGCGCCAACATACCCCGCAGTGCTGTACAATAAGTGGGTTCCATACATTGGGCATACAGAGTAACATATAAAGCAATCAGTAACCGATACAGGAGGGGAAGAGGGCCCTGCCCAAAAGAGCTTACAATCTACAAGGAGTAACATATAAAGCAATCAGTAACCGATACAGGAGGGGAAGGGAGCCCTGCCCAAAAGAGCTTACAATCTACAAGGAGTAACATATAAAGCAATCAGTAACCGATACAGGAGGGGAAGGGAGCCCTGCCCAAAAGAGCTTACAATCTACAAGGAGTAACATATAAAGCAATCAGTAACCGATACAGGAGGGGAAGGGAGCCCTGCCCAAAAGAGCTTACACTCTACAAGGAGTAACATATAAAGCAATCAGTAACCGATACAGGAGGGGAAGAGAGCCCTGCCCAAAAGAGCTTACACTCTACAAGGAGTAACATATAAAGCAATCAGTAACCGATACAGGAGGGGAAGGGAGCCCTGCCCAAAAGAGCTTACACTCTACAAGGAGTAACATATAAAGCAATCAGTAACCGATACAAGAGGGGAAGAGAGCCCTGCCCAAAAGAGCTTACAATCTACAAGGAGTAACATATAAAGCAATCAGTAACCGATACAGGAGGGGAAGAGAGCCCTGCCCAAAAGAGCTTACAATCTACAAGGAGTAACATATAAAGCAATCAGTAACCGATACAAGAGGGGAAGAGAGCCCTGCCCAAAAGAGCTTACACTCTACAAGGAGTAACATATAAAGCAATCAGTAACCGATACAGGAGGGGAAGAGAGCCCTGCCCAAAAGAGCTTACACTCTACAAGGAGTAACATATAAAGCAACCAGTAACCGATACAGGAGGGGAAGGGACCCCTGCCCAAAAGAGCTTACACTCTACATTATTATTATTATTATTAACATTTATTTATAAAGCGCCAACATACCCCGCAGCGCTGTACAATAAGTGGGTTTCATACATTGGGCATACAGAGTAACATATAAAGCAATCAGTAACCGATACAAGAGGGGAAGAGAGCCCTGCCCAAAAGAGCTTACACTCTTCAAGGAGTAACATATGAAGCAATCAGTAACCGATACAGGAGGGGAAGGGAGCCCTGCCCAAAAGAGCTTACGCTCTACAAGGAGAAATATACAGTAAGATCATTCTCCTGATACGCCCACCTATTGCTATACACATCCGCCCACGTATGGGGACCCCCGACACGCCTATCTGACCAATATCTGGGCTAAAATTGGGAAGATATCAATCAGGTAGGTTTGATTTTTCTGTTGGATGGGGGGGAGCTAAGTCCACTCCCTGCATTAAGTGTATATAATAATATACTATAACATATAGTATATATATAGTATAAAATATGTAGTATATATATATATATATATATATAGCAGGGGCTGTGCTGGCAGGTACTGTAAAGAGCGGGGTGGGCAACTGCGGTAGGGGGATGTTGGGGTGGTAGCCAGGCACCCCAGTGGGGGACCGAATCAGACTGATTCGGCAGCTTATCTCCCCGTGTAGGGGCAGGAATGACGGCCATACCCGACCGATATCTGCCTGAAATTGGGCAGATATTGATTGGGCAGATTAAACATTCAGTTGGATCGGGGACCTCATCGGCTCGTTGATGCCGTTCCGGAACCGACTGCCCCATTGCCGCCAATATAATTCGATTGCGCCACCATCCGTTGCCATCCCACCGCCGAAAATGTAAGTCGCTGGTGGGATGGCACACGCGGCGGCGCGATTTCGGCAAATCACTGAAAATGCCTCGCGAGGCAACTTCGGCGATTTGCCGAAATCGCTTGCGCAGCGTGTGCCATCCCACCAGCGACTTACATTTTCGGCGGTGGGATGGCAACTCGGGGAGATTAGTCGACCGCGAACCAGAGCCCTTAGGGCACAGAGCTACTAGTAGCAGCTACTTGTCACGGCTACTAAAACAGACAATGCTGATCATTTACTGATAACTGTCTCTACGTGTGTTTAGCAAAGGCAATTCCCAGTATTGTCTATGGCAGGGGATTTTCTGGAATTTAGTAGCTGTGACAAGTAGCTGCTACTAAGTAGCCCAGTGTGTCTTCATTCTTACTCCAGCGGATCCTATGTGATCGCAGGGCCAAACAATCAGATTACTCCGATATCTCCCACCTTGGGCAGGAATATTGTTGGAAAGATACACTCATTTGCCAAACGAGCGGATCTTATAATATAGGGCCACCTTAATGTGGGTGACATCGGATTAATTCAATCATTTGGCCCTAGGGTGCAGGTATAGGAGCCCGCCGGAACGAGAGCTGCATCAGTGAGCCAATGGGATCCCCGATCCGACGGCAAAATCAAACCTGCCCGACCTGGTCAACTTGTGGCCAGATATTGATCAGGGAGGCCTGTCGGGGGCCTGAATAGGTCTAAAATCTGCCCATACGACCTCCCCTTTAGTTGATGCCTACTAGTTGCCCCAGCACTCCTCGTGTAATGCATTTAATTAGGCACCAGTTTCATTAATACCCCCCCGGCAGCCACTGTTTTACTATTGAGGCAAAAGAGAGATGGATCACTAGTGCCATTAACAAAAAGATCATTAAGTTGGGACATAAATCTGCCCGTAGAATGGTATCTGAGTGCCAACCTGCCCACTCTTGCCCCAGTTGGCTGCATATTGCTCTCACTCACTGATATTGGGATGGGAAGATATTGGTTGGGAAGATCGACAAATTCCATTGGCCGAGGGCAACTGAGCTGAGGATGCAGACCAATGGGTCTAAATGGGACCCCTGATAGTTGACCATGGACCAAAGATTGGCCAATTTGGAGATCCTGCCCAGTCAGTGAATGTACCTGTGTACGGGCAGCTTTAGGCACCAGTGCCGGACTGGTTATACTGGGAGAACATTGAGGACCCACTAAATAAATAGACCTCATTTGGATAAAGCAAATGCCTGTTGAAAATTGTCCTTGGCTGGGGCATAATAGAAATTGGGGTCCACTGAGAAACCCTCTAGAATTCTAGGAGGCCCTTCCCACCCTGTCGGAGACCCTCAGGGGTTGGATAGTAACAATCAGGCCCTTCCCACCCTGCCATAGACCCTCATTGATTCGAAAGGCAAAAGCTTTTTCTGCACTGCCATAAAGCAGCACCAACTTTTATGGTAAGGCTGCAGGGATCAAATGGACCCTGGGTGTCTGCAAGTCCAGTGGATCAGCAGTTGTCTGTCAGAGGATGCTGGGAAATGTAGTCCAGGCAGGAGGGGCCAGTAGCACATTGATAAAAGCTGCTCCCCGGCGGGTTGGGCACAACCAGGAGGCACTAAGAATAAACTCACTAACGTGGAGAATAAAACCATGATGCAAAACTCCAGGGAGTGTGTGCCAACGTCTCTCTCTCGCAGATAGACTATTTCCATTCCGCCGATCCCTCCGGGGCCCCGAGGTGACAGAGCGAGAGGTAATGAGACGAGGTGCTAAGAATGACCCGGATCTCTGCTCATTGGGCTCATTGGGCTCATTGGGCTCCTCGGGAGCGGGAAATGCTCGCTGGGCCTTTGATGCAGTGGAAAGTCAATTTGTGCCTTCCTGTGATTCTTATAATTACTCTGCACTGAAATATCCCACAACGTCAGAGTCTGCCAGCGTCTGGCCCAGGGAGCTCACCATCTACAGGAAGCATGGGGGGGGGAGGTATGAGTGTGCACTAAAGTGAGTGAGTGTAAGGTCACAGTGTGAGTGAGGAAGGAACAGAGGCCATGTAGATTGGAGTGAGGGTCGGCTAGAGTAAGGGCGAAGCTGAGTGAGTGTAAATAGGAGTGAGTAGGGGTTGGAGAGAATGTAGATTACAAACAATATACATTTAAGGTTTATATTCCGGTGAGTGTGAGCCGAGTGAGGGCAGATTAGTAGTATTAGTATTAGAGGAGTGTCGGTTAGAGTGAGGGTATATCAGTGAGTGAGTGTCGGTTAGAGTGAGGGTATATCAGTGAGTGAGTGTCGGTTAGAGTGAGGGTATATCAGTGAGTGAGTGTTGGTTAGAGTGAGGGTAT
The DNA here is from genome assembly GCF_000004195.4 of Xenopus tropicalis. Lineage (NCBI taxonomy): Eukaryota > Metazoa > Chordata > Amphibia > Anura > Pipidae > Xenopus > Xenopus tropicalis. The sequence goes on along the minus strand of NC_030683.2, from coordinate 128,729,436 downwards.
ATCAGTGAGTGAGTGTCGGTTAGAGTGAGGGTATATCAGTGAGTGAGTGCCGGTTAGAGTGAGGGTATATCAGTGAGTGAGTGTCGGTTAGAGTGAGGGTATATCAGTGAGTGAGTGTCGGTTAGAGTGAGGTTATATCAGTGAGTGAGTGTCGGTTAGAGTGAGGGTATATCAGTGAGTGAGTGCCGGTTAGAGTGAGGGTATATCAGTGAGTGAGTGTCGGTTAGAGTGAGGGTATATCAGTGAGTGAGTGTCGGTTAGAGTGAGGTTATATCAGTGAATGAGTGTCGGTTAGAGTGAGGGTATATCAGTGAGTGAGTGTCGGTTAGAGTGAGGTTATATCAGTGAGTGAGTGTCGGTTAGAGTGAGGTTATATCAGTGAGTGAGTGTAGGTTAGAGTGAGGTTATATCAGTGAGTGAGTGTCGGTTAGAGTGAGGGTATATCAGTGAGTGAGTGTCGGTTAGAGTGAGGGTATATCAGTGAGTGAGTGTCGGTTAGAGTGAGGGTATATCAGTGAGTGAGTGTCAGTTAGAGTGAGGTTATATCAGTGAGTGAGTGTCAGTTAGAGTGAGGGTATATCAGTGAGTGAGTGTCGGTTAGAGTGAGGGTATATCAGTGAGTGAGTGCCGGTTAGAGTGAGGGTATATCAGTGAGTGAGTGTCGGTTAGAGTGAGGGTATATCAGTGAGTGAGTGCCGGTTAGAGTGAGGGTATATCAGTGAGTGAGTGTCGGTTAGAGTGAGGGTATATCAGTGAGTGAGTGTCGGTTAGAGTGAGGGTATATCAGTGAGTGAGTGTCAGTTAGAGTGAGGTTATATCAGTGAGTGAGTGTCCGGTTAGAGTGAGGGTATATCAGTGAGGGAGTGTCGGTTAGAGTGAGGGTATATCAGTGAGTGAGTGTCGGTTAGAGTGAGGTTATATCAGTGAGTGAGTGTCGGTTAGAGTGAGGGTATATCAGTGAGTGAGTGTCGGTTAGAGTGAGGGTATATCAGTGAGTGAGTGTCGGTTAGAGTGAGGGTATATCAGTGAGTGAGTGTCGGTTAGAGTGAGGGTATATCAGTGAGTGAGTGTCGGTTAGAGTGAGGGTATATCAGTGAGTGAGTGTCGGTTAGAGTGAGGGTATATCAGTGAGTGAGTGTCGGTTAGAGTGAGGGTATATCAGTGAGTGGAGTGTCGGTTAGAGTGAGGTTATATCAGTGAGTGAGTGTCGGTTAGAGGGAGGGTATATCAGTGAGTGAGTGTCGGTTAGAGTGAGGGTATATCAGTGAGTGAGTGTCGGTTAGAGTGAGGGTATATCAGTGAGTGAGTGTCGGTTAGAGTGAGGTATATCAGTGAGTGAGTGTCGGTTAGAGTGAGGGTATATCAGTGAGTGTCGGTTAGAGTGAGGGTATATCAGTGAGTGAGTGCCGGTTAGAGTGAGGGTATATCAGTGAGTGAGTGTCGTTAGAGTGAGGGTATATCAGTGAGTGAGTGCCGGTTAGAGTGAGGGTATATCAGTGAGTGAGTGTCGGTTAGAGTGAGGGTATATCAGTGAGTGAGTGTCGGTTAGAGTGAGGGTATATCAGTGAAGTGAGTGTCAGTTAGAGTGAGGTTATATCAGTGAGTGAGTGTCGGTTAGAGTGAGGGTATATCAGTGAGGGAGTGTCGGTTAGAGTGAGGGTATATCAGTGAGTGAGTGTCGGTTAGAGTGAGGTTATATCAGTGAGTGAGTGTCGGTTAGAGTGAGGGTATATCAGTGAGTGAGTGTCGGTTAGAGTGAGGGTATATCAGTGAGTGAGTGTCGGTTAGAGTGAGGTTATATCAGTGAGTGAGTGTCGGTTAGAGTGAGGGTATATCAGTGAGTGAGTGTCGGTTAGAGTGAGGGTATATCAGTGAGTGAGTGTCGGTTAGAGTGAGGGTATATCAGTGAGTGAGTGTCGGTTAGAGTGAGGGTATATCAGTGAGTGAGTGTCGGTTAGAGTGAGGTTATATCAGTGAGTGAGTGTCGGTTAGAGTGAGGGTATATCAGTGAGTGAGTGTCGGTTAGAGTGAGGGTATATCAGTGAGTGAGTGTCGGTTAGAGTGAGGTTATATCAGTGAGTGAGTGTCGGTTAGAGTGAGGGTATATCAGTGAGTGAGTGTCGGTTAGAGTGAGGGTATATCAGTGAGTGAGGGTCGGTTAGAGTGAGGGTATATCAGTGAGTGAGTGTCGGTTAGAGTGAGGGTATATCAGTGAGTGAGTGTCGGTTAGAGTGAGGTTATATCAGTGAGTGAGTGTCGGTTAGAGTGAGGGTATATCAGTGAGGGAGTGTCGGTTAGAGTGAGGGTATATCAGTGAGTGAGTGTCGGTTAGAGTGAGGGTATATCAGTGAGTGAGTGTCGGTTAGAGTGCGGGTATATCAGTGAGTGAGTGTCGGTTAGAGTGAGGGTATATCAGTGAGTGTCGGTTAGAGTGAGGGTATATCAGTGAGTGAGTGCCGGTTAGAGTGAGGGTATATCAGTGAGTGAGTGTCGGTTAGAGTGAGGGTATATCAGTGAGTGAGTGTCGGTTAGAGTGAGGGTATATCAGTGAGTGAGGGTCGGTTAGAGTGAGGGTATATCAGTGAGTGAGTGTCGGTTAGAGTGAGGGTATATCAGTGAGTGAGTGTCGGTTAGAGTGAGGGTATATCAGTGAGTGAGTGTCGGTTAGAGTGAGGGTATATCAGTGAGTGAGTGTCGGTTAGAGTGAGGGTATATCAGTGAGTGAGTGTCGGTTAGAGTGAGGGTATATCAGTGAGTGAGTGTCGGTTAGAGTGAGGTTATATCAGTGAGTGAGTGTCGGTTAGAGGGAGGGTATATCAGTGAGTGAGTGTCGGTTAGAGTGAGGGTATATCAGTGAGTGAGTGTCGGTTAGAGTGAGGGTATATCAGTGAGTGAGTGTCGGTTAGAGTGAGGGTATATCAGTGAGTGAGTGTCGGTTAGAGTGAGGGTATATCAGTGAGTGTCGGTTAGAGTGAGGGTATATCAGTGAGTGAGTGCCGGTTAGAGTGAGGGTATATCAGTGAGTGAGTGTCGGTTAGAGTGAGGGTATATCAGTGAGTGAGTGCTGGTTAGAGTGAGGGTATATCAGTGAGTGAGTGTCGGTTAGAGTGAGGGTATATCAGTGAGTGAGTGTCGGTTAGAGTGAGGGTATATCAGTGAGTGAGTGTCAGTTAGAGTGAGGTTATATCAGTGAGTGAGTGTCGGTTAGAGTGAGGGTATATCAGTGAGGGAGTGTCGGTTAGAGTGAGGGTATATCAGTGAGTGAGTGTCGGTTAGAGTGAGGTTATATCAGTGAGTGAGTGTCGGTTAGAGTGAGGGTATATCAGTGAGTGAGTGTCGGTTAGAGTGAGGGTATATCAGTGAGTGAGTGTCGGTTAGAGTGAGGTTATATCAGTGAGTGAGTGTCGGTTAGAGTGAGGGTATATCAGTGAGTGAGTGTCGGTTAGAGTGAGGGTATATCAGTGAGTGAGTGTCGGTTAGAGTGAGGGTATATCAGTGAGTGAGTGTCGGTTAGAGTGAGGGTATATCAGTGAGTGAGTGTCGGTTAGAGTGAGGTTATATCAGTGAGTGAGTGTCGGTTAGAGTGAGGGTATATCAGTGAGTGAGTGTCGGTTAGAGTGAGGGTATATCAGTGAGTGAGTGTCGGTTAGAGTGAGGTTATATCAGTGAGTGAGTGTCGGTTAGAGTGAGGGTATATCAGTGAGTGAGTGTCGGTTAGAGTGAGGGTATATCAGTGAGTGAGGGTCGGTTAGAGTGAGGGTATATCAGTGAGTGAGTGTCGGTTAGAGTGAGGGTATATCAGTGAGTGAGTGTCGGTTAGAGTGAGGTTATATCAGTGAGTGAGTGTCGGTTAGAGTGAGGGTATATCAGTGAGGGAGTGTCGGTTAGAGTGAGGGTATATCAGTGAGTGAGTGTCGGTTAGAGTGAGGGTATATCAGTGAGTGAGTGTCGGTTAGAGTGCGGGTATATCAGTGAGTGAGTGTCGGTTAGAGTGAGGGTATATCAGTGAGTGTCGGTTAGAGTGAGGGTATATCAGTGAGTGAGTGCCGGTTAGAGTGAGGGTATATCAGTGAGTGAGTGTCGGTTAGAGTGAGGGTATATCAGTGAGTGAGTGTCGGTTAGAGTGAGGGTATATCAGTGAGTGAGGGTCGGTTAGAGTGAGGGTATATCAGTGAGTGAGTGTCGGTTAGAGTGAGGGTATATCAGTGAGTGAGTGTCGGTTAGAGTGAGGGTATATCAGTGAGTGAGTGTCGGTTAGAGTGAGGGTATATCAGTGAGTGGAGTGTCGGTTAGAGTGAGGTTATATCAGTGAGTGAGTGTCGGTTAGAGTGAGGGTATATCAGTGAGTGAGTGTCGGTTAGAGTGAGGTTATATCAGTGAGTGAGTGTCGGTTAGAGTGAGGGTATATCAGTGAGTGAGTGTCGGTTAGAGTGAGGGTATATCAGTGAGTGTCGGTTAGAGTGAGGGTATATCAGTGAGTGAGTGTCGGTTAGAGTGAGGGTATATCAGTGAGTTGAGTGCAGACTAGAGGGGCCCATTACCCATAATGCCACAGGCTGGGATGGAGTGGGTGCAGGTATAAGGGCCCAAGTTCCCTCCTGGGTCCTACAGCCCCCCCGCTGCTCCTCTCTGGGGGCAGTTTGGACTTGCCAGGCCCAGTTATTGTACCCCCCAGTCACAGGCCGGACACTCGCAGTTACCCCCCCCCCCCCCCGGGGCCCCTGACCGACTGTCATTGGTGCATCAAAATAAATTAGAATTTCGTTATCGCATTTCTCAGTATAATTGAATCTAAATCCCCCGAGGCCGGCGGGGCAGCTACGCATTGCATGCAGCCTGCCGATATCTGCTCCCACTTTAACCCCGCGTGTGCTGGGGGTGGGAGGGGCAGTGACGAGTGGGGCAGACAAGGGCGGGGGGGGGGGGCATGGTGTTGGTTATTATCATTATTATTATTAACAATTATTTATAAAGCGCCAACATATACCGCAGCGCTGTACCCAGGGCCATAAGCCAGTACTGCTTTCCTTCTCAGAACTACAGCTCCCATGATCCTTTGCTAGTGTCTTAGCTGAAAACATTGGGTGCCATAGAGACGTAACAAACACCAGCGCTAGGGGCAGGGGAACACGGGAAACTGTAACCATTTTAGTTTCTAATGGGAACCAATCATCAGGCTGCAGTGTTGTGATATAAGGGCCCAATGGGATGCTTGGTTTTACTCAGGTGCCCAGTCAGAGTCGGACTGATCTACCTGGGGCCCACTGGACACCCGAGTCCCCACCAATGCTCCCTGCTTCACCCCCAGCCATCACCGCTCCTTCTCCTGTGCTGATTACTTACTGTGAAAAAATAAAGATGGACGTGCGTTCCACTTTGGAATGCACGGCCATCTTTATTTTTTTACAGCAAGTAAGCAGCGGATTGGGATGGGGGCAAATGGCAGGCAGATGACGTGATTGGGGCCCACCTGTTTTTTTTTTCAGTAGCCCGGTGGGCCAGTCTGAGTAGGGTTGCCACCTCTGCTGGCTCTTTTAGAAGGGCAGGTGGTAAAAGTTGGGAAGAGGCGGGGTAGTGACATCACTGGGCGGAGAAGAGGCAGGGCATTGATGCCATTGGGTGGGGCTATGACATAGTAAACGGCGATGGGCTGATCAGTGATTGGCCGATTGCCACGTCAACCACCTGGCGGTCAAAATCGGCCCTGTGACCAGTACAAGCATCTTGGTTGCTATGGGTTACTAGACCTGCTGCACAGTTTGCTCTGTTATCACATTTGATTTCTAGAGAAGATAATGGGTTTGGCAATAGAATAAGAGAGTGGGGCAGAACCTTCCAAGCGTCACGGGCCGGAACGTCCCAGTCAGCCCTGCTGCCCCAGGGTGGTACCAGAACCCGGCACCCAGTGGTGCTACTGGATATTGCCCGGGCACCCAGTGGGGCTACTGGATATTGCCCGGGCACCCAGTGGGGCTACTGGATATTGCCCGGGCGCCCAGTGGAGCTACTGGATATTGCCCGGGCACCCAGTGGGGCTACTGGATATTGCCCGGGCACCCAGTGGCGCTACTGGATATTGCCCGGGCACCCTGTGGTGCTACTGGATATTGCCCGGGCACCCTGTGGTGCTACTGGATATTGCCCGGGCACACAGTGGTGCTACTGGATATTGCCCGGGCACCCTGTGGTGCTACTGGATATTGCCCGGGACCCCTGTGGCGCTACTGGATATTGCCCGGGCACCCAGTGGCGCTACTGGATATTGCCCGGGCACCCTGTGGAGCTACTGGATATTGCCGGGGCACCCAGTGGTGCTACTGGATATTGCCCGGGCACACAGTGGCGCTACTGGATATTGCCCGGGCACCCAGTGGCGCTACTGGATATTGCCCGGGCACCCAGTGGTGCTACTGGATATTGCCCGGGCACCCAGTGGTGCTACTGGATATTGCCCGGGCACCCTGTGGTGCTACTTGATATTGGCCGGGCACACAGTGGCGCTACTGGATATTGCCGGGGCACCCAGTGGTGCTACTGGATATTGCCCGGGCACCCTGTGGTGCTACTGGATATTGCCCGGGCACCCTGTGGCGCTACTGGATATTGCCCGGGCACCCTGTGGCGCTACTGGATATTGCCCGGGCACCCAGTGGCGCTACTGGATATTGCCCGGGCACCCAGTGGTGCTACTGGATATTGCCCGGGCACACAGTGGTGCTACTGGATATTGCCCGGGCACCCAGTGGTGCTACTGGATATTGCCTGGGCACCCAGTGGTGCTACTGGATATTGCCCGGGCACCCTGTGGCGCTACTTGATATTGCCCGGGCACACAGTGGCGCTACTGGATATTGCCGGGGCACCCAGTGGTGCTACTGGATATTGCCCGGGGCACACAGTGGCGCTACTGGATATTGCCCGGGCACCCTGTGGCGCCACTGGATATTGCCGGGCACACAGTGGCGCTACTGGATATTGCCCGGGCACCCTGTGGCGCTACTGGATATTGCCTGGGCACCCAGTGGTGCTACTGGATATTGCCCGGGCACCCTGTGGCGCTACTGGATATTGCCCGGGCACCCTGTGGCGCTACTGGATATTGCCCGGGCACCCTGTGGCGCTACTGGATATTGCCCGGGCACCCTGTGGCGCTACTGGATATTGCCCGGGCACACAGTGGCGCTACTGGATATTGCCCGGGCACACAGTGGCGCTACTGGATATTGCCCGGGCACCCAGTGGCGCTACTGGATATTGCCCGGGCACACAGTGGCGCTACTGGATATTGCCCGGGCACCCAGTGGCGCTACTGGATATTGCCCGGGCACCCAGTGGCGCTACTGGATATTGCCCGGGCACCCAGTGGCGCTACTGGATATTGCCCGGGCACCCAGTGGCGCTACTGGATATTGCCCGGGCACCCAGTGGCGCTACTGGATATTGCCCGGGCACCCAGTGGCGCTACTGGATATTGCCCGGGCACCCAGTGGCGCTACTGGATATTGCCCGGGCACCCTGTGGCGCTACTGGATATTGCCCCCGTGGTGTGGCTCTGCCGGGGGAATGGGTCCGGTTGTTATGCGGCGCCGCTCGCCCCCCTCGGCGCTGGGAGTAGCAGCCAGCGACTTTATTATCTCTCATTATGGGAATAATGAGGATTTGCCAATGTTCTGCTCCAGTTCCAGTGATGATTGAGTCGCATTTGACAATAAAAGTCCTGGAATATTTTAATTTTTACATTTAGTGATGTTTCAGCTGCAGGGCAAGTAAATATTTCATACGTTTAACTCCTCGCGGGGAGGGATGTTTATGGGCTCGGATGAGAGAAGCCGCACATCTGCTACTTACAGCCGCCCGGGGGGGTGGGGGGGGCAACATGAAAGATTCCAGGGCCCCCGACTACTCAGAGGGACACATAGTAACGCAGCCATTGGCTCCGCACCAAACCCGCAGCAGGAGGGAGAGTCACAGATTCGCTTTTGTGCAACTTTTAAAAAACAGTTTGTAAGTGAAACGCGTGGCGACGGCTCCTCCAGCTCCTCCTGATGAACCATCACTCGGCCGAGCTCTCATCCAATGTGGCACTGAGTGTGTGTAACCTCCTCATAGGCACAACTGTGGCATAGCAGGTATAGTAGGGAGAGATGGTGCCTATAGTAGCAGTGGGGGGATAATAGCCTCTGGGAAGGGACTGGGGCTGTGGGATAGCAGGTATAGTCGGGAGAGATGGTGCCTATAGTAGCAGTGGGGGGGATAATAGCCTCTGGGAAGGGACTGGGGCTGTGGGATAGCAGGTATAGTAGGGAGAGATGGTGCCTATAGTAGCAGTGGGGGGATAATAGCCTCTGGGAAGGGACTGGGGCTGTGGGATAGCAGGTATAGTAGGGAGAGATGGTGCCTATAGTAGCAGTGGGGGGATAATAGCCTCTGGGAAGGGACTGGGGCTGTGGGATAGCAGGTATAGTAGGGAGAGATGGTGCCTATAGTAGCAGTGGGGGATAATAGCCTCTGGGAAGGGGGTGTGGCTGTGGGATAGCAGGTATAGTAGGGAGAGATGGTGCCTATAGTAGCAGTGGGGGGATAATAGCCTCTGGGAAGGGACTGGGGCTGTGGGATAGCAGGTATAGTAGGGAGAGATGGTGCCTATAGTAGCAGTGGGGGGATAATAGCCTCTGGGAAGGGACTGGGGCTGGGGGATAGCAGGTATAGTAGGGAGAGATGGTGCCTATAGTAGCAGTGGGGGGATAATAGCCTCTGGGAAGGGACTGGGGCTGTGGATAGCAGGTATAGTAGGGAGAGATGGTGCCTATAGTAGCAGTGGGGGGATAATAGCCTCTGGGAAGGGACTGGGGCTGTGGGATAGCAGGTATAGTAGGGAGAGATGGTGCCTATAGTAGCAGTGGGGGGATAATAGCCTCTGGGAAGGGACTGGGGCTGTGGGATAGCAGGTATAGTAAGGAGAGATGGTGCCTATAGTAGCAGTGGGGGGATAATAGCCTCTGGGAAGGGACTGGGGCTGTGGGATAGCAGGTATAGTAGGGAGAGATGGTGCCTATAGTAGCAGTGGGGGGATAATAGCCTCTGGGAAGGGACTGGGGCTGTGGGATAGCAGGTATAGTAGGGAGAGATGGTGCCTATAGTAGCAGAGGGATAATAGCCTCTGGGAAGGGACTGGGGCTGTGGGATAGCAGGTATAGTAGGGAGAGATGGTGCCTATAGTAGCAGTGGGGGGATAATAGCCTCTGGGAAGGGACTGGGGCTGTGGGATAGCAGGTATAGTAGGGAGAGATGGTGCCTATAGTAGCAGGGGGGGATAATAGCCTCTGGGAAGGGACTGGGGCTGTGGGATAGCAGGTATAGTAGGGAGAGATGGTGCCTATAGTAACAGTGGGGGGATAATAGCCTCTGGGAAGGGACTGGGGATGTGGGATAGCAGGTATAGTAGGGAGAGATGGTGCCTATAGTAGCAGTGGGGGGATAATAGCCTCTGGGAAGGGACTGGGGCTGTGGGATAGCAGGTATATTAAGTGAGTAAGTTCCTACTCAAACAGACCAGGCCCCCATAGTCCAGCAGTAGGAGGGCTAGTTACTATCATACAAGGCCCAATCCATGGTGACTGTTGCATGTATATATATATATATGGTACCAGTAGACTCCAATCTCAGGTTCTAGGGTATCAGTTGGCCCCTCCCTCAGCTCCTCGGATGCCACTCCCCCTCCCAATTAAATTACCGATGTGACGTCAGACCACTCAGACAAGAGAAGGGGGGGGGGGCAGCAATGGTTAACGAACTCCATAAACGATCAGATTAAATCTACTCCCCGTAGCAAATGGTCCATCAAACAGAAGTCGAGCAAACAAATAAAGGGCAAGTAAACTGAAACGAATTCCAGTTGTTTGTTTCATGATGACGAAATCCCCTTTCCTATCAATCTTAAAGTTCAGGCAAAGACCTATTGTATGTTACTTGCCGGGGGGGGGGGTTAGTAAGTGGCGGCTGAAATCGCCCACCTCTGCGCTATTTGGTCGGATATGCGGCTGCAGCTGCATTGAGTCAGCGCTTATGAAGCTACAATGTGCGGCGGGCAGAACCCTGCAGTGCAGATCTCTCTCTCTCTCTCTCTCTATTCTCTTTATTTCATTCCGGACGGCCGATATAACGGCGAATTAAACCGGGGCCTTTGCCTTGATTAAAGGGGAAATGAGATTAATTTACAAATCTATAAAGGCTCCGAATGAAACAATGTTCCCCCCCCCCGTGTATGCGCGGGTGCTTTTATAGGCGCTGCTGCTGCTGGGGGATATGCAACGCTGCACATTCTCGCCGCGCATTTATTATCCAGACAAGGGAGGGGGAACGGCAATAACAATACAAGTGGGGCCCATAAATCCCCCGTCTGGAGATAAATCTCCGTTTAAAGGCCCAGACGGTGGGGGAAACTATACAGAGTTCCCTGCCTGCAGAGCTTGCACTCTAAGTGCTTCATCCTGTTTGTTGCCGGTTCTAGAACAGGGCTGTCCAACTGGAATCCAGCCCTTTGTGGTCAACTTTATTCATTTTAATTAAGATAATGCCCCCCCCCCTGCGCAGATAAGTGTAGTACAGGTATGGGACCTGTTATCCAGAATACTCGGGACCCCAGGGCTTTCTGGATAAGGGATCTTTCCATAATTACTTTATTATTACAGAGAAAAGGGAATTATTTAACCATGAAATAAACCCAATAGGGCTGTTCTGCCCCCAATAAGGGGTAATTATATCTTAGTTGGGATCAAGTACAGGTACTGTTTTATTATTACAGAGAAAAGGGAATCATTTAACTATTAAATAAACCCAATAGGGCTGTTCTGCCCCCAATAAGGGGTAATTATATCTTAGTTGGGATCAAGTACAGGTACTGTTTTATTATTACAGAGAAAAGGGAATCATTTAACCATGAAATAAACCCAATAGGGCTGTTCTGCCCCAATAAGGGGTAATTATATCTTAGTTGGGATCAAGTACAGGTACTGTTTTATTATTACAGAGAAAAGGGAATCATTTAACCATTAAATAAACCCAATAGGGCTGTTCTGCCCCAATAAGGGGTAATTATATCTTAGTTGGGATCAAGTACAGGTACTGTTTTATTATTACAGAGAAAAGGGAATCATTTAACCATTAAATAAACCCAATAGGGCTGTTCTGCCCCCAATAAGGGGTAATTATATCTTAGTTGGGATCAAGTACAGGTACTGTTTTATTATTACAGAGAAAAGGGAATTATTTAACCATGAAATAAACCCAATAGGGTTGTTCTGCCCCAATAAGGGGTAATTATATCTTAGTTGGGATCAAGTACAGGTACTGTTTTATTATTACAGAGAAAAGGGAATTATTTAACCATGAAATAAACCCAATAGGGTTGTTCTGCCCCAATAAGGGGTAATTATATCTTAGTTGGGATCAAGTACAGGTACTGTTTTATTATTACAGAGAAAAGGGAATCATTTAACCATTAAATAAACCCAATAGGGTTGTTCTGCCCCAATAAGGGGTAATTATATCTTAGTTGGGATCAAGTACAGGTACTGTTTTATTATTACAGAGAAAAGGGAATCATTTTTAAAAATTAGAATTATTTGCTTATAATGGAGTCTATGGGAGACGGCGTTTCCGTAATTCGGAACTTTCTGGATAATGGGTTTCTGGATAACGGATCCCACACCTGTAGTAGGAGCCTGGAGCCAAGGGGTTAAACCAAAGGCGGCCCATTCCTATTACCAAGGTGCGCAGCCCATTTTACGCTTCCGCGGCCCCGCGAGCAATGTCATTCCGCCGCTTTTAGCTTTCATTCCCTTACGCTTCAAACGCTGACAGTCAAATGGCGCGTCACAAAACTGCCTGTATTTAATATCCATAAACCCCCCCCCCCGGGCCCCCCGGCTACAAGCCCCCCTCGGCTTCGCTCAATTTAATATTTAGGTCTCGGCGCCCAAAAGTTTCTTAAAGCAAAATGACAGCGGAAATGAAAAAGGGGCTCATCCACAAGCAGTAGGGAGATTGGGCCCAGAATACGGGGGGAACATTTTTTATCACATTTATAGAGATTTTGCCGCGTGGGCCCCAACCAATCGCCGCTCTTGTATCTCGCCCCCCCCCCCATTCGCTTTGACTCGCGGAGAGATGATTCCACCTTTCTGTTTGCTTTTAATTTGCCTTGAAGGTCACTTCACCTTGTTAACTCTACGGATTGTGTAATTGTTATTCCGGCGGAGGATTTGCTCGGACGCGGGAGCTTATTAGCACGCAGTAAACATCTATGACTCGCGAGGAGCGCGCGGGGGGGGGTTCAGCCAGAGATGTGAGGGGGGGAGGCCCCGCCAGGCTTATTGGGGGGGGGGACACGGCGAGAATGAACTATGAGGTGTGTGCGTTATTGTTCCGCGGCAGGAAATAATTAGTGATAAAAAGGAATTAGGCGAATGGGTTATTATGGCGTTCGCTGCCGGGCGCATAATTCATTAGCGGCAAATTCAGATAAAATAAACACAATCATGTTTACAAATTTGATCCATGACTCCAGAGCCAATCAGATCAGCAGCCCCCAATGTGGGTCCTACGGCCATTAACCTAATGTAGGGGCTGAGCTACTATCCCCCCACTGCTACTATAGGCACCATCTCTCCCTACTATACCTGCTATCCCACAGCCCCAGTCCCTTCCCAGAGGCTATTATCCCCCCACTGCTACTATAGGCACCATCTCTCCCTACTATACCTGCTATCCCACAGCCCCAGTCCCTTCCCAGAGGCTATTATCCCCCCACTGCTACTATAGGCACCATCTCTCCCTACTATACCTGCTATCCCACAGCCCCAGTCCCTTCCCAGAGGCTATTATCCCCCACTGCTACTATAGGCACCATCTCTCCCTACTATACCTGCTATCCCACAGCCCCAGTCCCTTCCCAGAGGCTATTATCCCCCCACTGCTACTATAGGCACCATCTCTCCCTACTATACCTGCTATCCCACAGCCCCAGTCCCTTCCCAGAGGCTATTATCCCCCCACTGCTACTATAGGCACCATCTCTCCCTACTATACCTGCTATCCCACAGCCCCAGTCCCTTCCCAGAGGCTATTATCCCCCCACTGCTACTATAGGCACCATCTCTCCCCTACTATACCTGCTATCCCACAGCCCCAGTCCCTTCCCAGAGGCTATTATCCCCCCCACTGCTACTATAGGCACCATCTCTCCCTACTATACCTGCTATCCCACAGCCCCAGTCCCTTCCCAGAGGCTATTATCCCCCCACTGCTACTATAGGCACCATCTCTCCCTACTATACCTGCTATCCCACAGCCCCAGTCCCTTCCCAGAGGCTATTATCCCCCCCACTGCTACTATAGGCACCATCTCTCCCTACTATACCTGCTATCCCACAGCCCCAGTCCCTTCCCAGAGGCTATTATCCCCCCACTGCTACTATAGGCACCATCTCTCCCTACTATACCTGCTATCCCACAGCCCCAGTCCCTTCCCAGAGGCTATTATCCCCCCACTGCTACTATAGGCACCATCTCTCCCTACTATACCTGCTATCCCACAGCCCCAGTCCCTTCCCAGAGGCTATTATCCCCCCACTGCTACTATAGGCACCATCTCTCCCTACTATACCTGCTATCCACAGCCCCAGTCCCTTCCCAGAGGCTATCATCCCCCCACTGCTACTATAGGCACCATCTCTCCCTACTATACCTGCTATCCCACAGCCCCAGTCCCTTCCCAGAGGCTATTATCCCCCCACTGCTACTATAGGCACCATCTCTCCCTACTATACCTGCTATCCCACAGCCCCAGTCCTTTCCCAGAGGCTATTATCCCCCCACTGCTACTATAGGCACCATCTCTCCCTACTATACCTGCTATCCCACAGCCCCAGTCCCTTCCCAGAGGCTATTATCCCCCCACTGCTACTATAGGCACCATCTCTCCCTACTATACCTGCTATCCCACAGCCCCAGTCCCTTCCCAGAGGCTATTATCCCCCCCTGCTACTATAGGCACCATCTCTCCCTCTGCGGGTTGATCTATCCACATAATAAGTACAAGTTGGCCGGGAGAGTCCATCTGGCCGCCCCACTCCAAGTCTTTTTTCCCTTTGTGGCTTTGGTCCGTGCCTGGGACTCAGCGCTATGGAGCGAGGGCTGGGGCCCCATCTCTCAGATGTGCTTTATACACAGAGGTGCAATGCTCTGCGGGGGGGGGGGGGGGGAGCGGAGGAAGCGATGGCTGCTATTGTGAGGCTAATTCGAGGGCCCAAAATGCCCTAATTATGTTTGTTTGGGAAACAGTTCGAGGCTGAAGGCCCCGGGGAGCTCGTGACGTCAGCGTATAATAGGGACCCTGGATACTATTCTCTTAGTAGCAACGATTACAAAGAACATGAAAGGAGAGATTATTATGGGAAGCTCAGGGATAGGGAGTCTATCCAGGTGTGGCCACATTTCCCAGCATTCCCCTTTAGCCAACTGGGTGCTGCAGTTCAGCTGAGGGAGCTGATATCTCTCCGGCTTGGCTACACCCAATATATATATATCAGCAGCTGTTGATTTTGCCTCTAACAGCCCAGATATTAGTTGGCTAAAGCTGCCCATACACTGGGAGATCTGCTGATTGGGCAAGGTGGGCAATATAGGGCTGATCCAATAGTTGGCCCTTAGGCCAATGCTCTCCTTCCCGCTACTGATTGGCTGCTCTCCTTCCCGCTACTGATTGGCTGCTCTCCTTCCCGCTACTGATGGGCCGCTCTCCTTCCCACTACTGATTGGCTGCTCTCCTTCCCGCTACTGATTGGCTGCTCTCCTTCCCGCTACTGATTGGCTGCTCTCTTTCCCGCTACTGATTGGCTGCTCTCCTTCCCGCTACTGATGGGCCGCTCTCCTTCCCACTACTGATTGGCTGCTCTCCTTCCCGCTACTAATTGGCTGCTCTCCTTCCCACTACTGATTGGCTGCTCTCCTTCCCGCTACTGATGGGCCGCTCTCCTTCCCGCTACTGATGGGCCGCTCTCCTTCCCACTACTGATTGGCTGCTCTCCTTCCCGCTACTGATTGGCTGCTCTCCTTCCCGCTACTGATGGGCCGCTCTCCTTCCCGCTACTGATGGGCCACTCTCCTTCCCGCTACTGATGGGCCGCTCTCCTTCCCGCTACTGATGGGCCGCTCTCCTTCCCGCTACTGATTGGCTGCTCTCCTTCCCGCTACTGATTGGCTGCTCTCCTTCCCGCTACTGATTGGCTGCTCTCCTTCCCGCTACTGATTGGCTGCTCTCCTTCCCGCTACTGATGGGCCGCTCTCCTTCCCGCTACTGATTGGCTGCTCTCCTTCCCACTACTGATTGGCTGCTCTCCTTCCCGCTACTGATTGGCTGCTCTCCTTCCCGCTACTGATTGGCCGCTCTCCTTCCCGCTACTGATTGGCCGCTCTCCTTCCCGCTACTGATGGGCCGCTCTCCTTCCCGCTACTGATTGGCTGCTCTCCTTCCCGCTACTGATTGGCTGCTCTCCTTCCCGCTACTGATGGGCCGCTCTCCTTCCCACTACTGATTGGCTGCTCTCCTTCCCGCTACTGATTGGCTGCTCTCCTTCCCGCTACTGATTGGCTGCTCTCCTTCCCACTACTGATGGGCCGCTCTCCTTCCCACTACTGATTGGCTGCTCTCCTTCCCACTACTGATTGGCCGCTCTCCTTCCCACTACTGATTGGCTGCTCTCCTTCCCACTACTGATTGGCTGCTCTCCTTCCCACTACTGATTGGCTGCTCTCCTTCCCGCTACTGATTGGCTGCTCTCCTTCCCGCTACTGATGGGCCGCTCTCCTTCCCGCTACTGATTGGCTGCTCTCCTTCCCACTACTGATTGGCCGCTCTCCTTCCCACTACTGATGGGCCGCTCTCCTTCCCGCTACTGATTGGCTGCTCTCCTTCCCGCTACTGATGGGCCGCTCTCCTTCCCGCTACTGATTGGCTGCTCTCCTTCCCGCTACTGATGGGCCGCTCTCCTTCCCGCTACTGATTGGCTGCTCTCCTTCCCGCTACTGATGGGCCGCTCTCCTTCCCACTACTGATGGGCCGCTCTCCTTCCCGCTACTGATTGGCTGCTCTCCTTCCCGCTACTGATTGGCTGCTCTCCTTCCCGCTACTGATGGGCCGCTCTCCTTCCCGCTACTGATTGGCTGCTCTCCTTCCCGCTACTGATTGGCTGCTCTCCTTCCCGCTACTGATTGGCTGCTCTCCTTCCCGCTACTGATTGGCTGCTCTCCTTCCCGCTACTGATGGGCCGCTCTCCTTCCCGCTACTGATGGGCCGCTCTCCTTCCCGCTACTGATTGGCTGCTCTCCTTCCCGCTACTGATTGGCTGCTCTCCTTCCCGCTACTGATTGGCTGCTCTCCTTCCCGCTACTGATTGGCCGCTCTCCTTCCCGCTACTGATTGGCTGCTCTCCTTCCCGCTACTGATGGGCCGCTCTCCTTCCCGCTACTGATTGGCTGCTCTCCTTCCCACTACTGATTGGCTGCTCTCCTTCCCGCTACTGATTGGCTGCTCTCCTTCCCACTACTGATTGGCTGCTCTCCTTCCCGCTACTGATGGGCCGCTCTCCTTCCCGCTACTGATTGGCTGCTCTCCTTCCCACTACTGATTGGCTGCTCTCCTTCCCGCTACTGATTGGCTGCTCTCCTTCCCGCTACTGATTGGCTGCTCTCCTTCCCACTACTGATTGGCCGCTCTCCTTCCCGCTACTGATTGGCTGATCTCCTTCCCGCTACTGATGGGCCGCTCTCCTTCCCACTACTGATTGGCTGCTCTCCTTCCCGCTACTGATGGGCCGCTCTCCTTCCCGCTACTGATTGGCTGCTCTCCTTCCCGCTACTGATGGGCCGCTCTCCTTCCCACTACTGATGGGCCGCTCTCCTTCCCGCTACTGATTGGCTGCTCTCCTTCCCGCTACTGATGGGCCGCTCTCCTTACCGCTACTGATTGGCTGCTCTCCTTCCCGCTACTGATTGGCTGCTCTCCTTCCCGCTACTGATGGGCCGCTCTCCTTCCCGCTACTGATTGGCTGCTCTCCTTCCCGCTACTGATGGGCCGCTCTCCTTCCCACTACTGATTGGCTGCTCTCCTTACCAATATAAAAAGGGGCCCTAAGGTGCCAAATACAAAAAGATGCAATGATTTCCCAATCCTATGGTATCATATAGCAGCTGCATTGAGACCAATTGTTATTATTATTATTAACATGTATTTATAAAGCACCAACATATAACGTGGTGCAGTACGGTAAGTACCAATAAGTGATGTTCTTATAAAAGAGAAAGTGCCCAGGCCATAAAGTGAGTCAGCGACACAGTGAGACAGCCATACAGCGAGACAGCCATACAGTGAGACAGCCATACAGCGAGACAGCCATACAGTGAGACAGCCATACCGTGAGACAGCCATACCGTGAGACAGCCATACAGTGAGACAGCCATACAGTGGGACAGCGATACAGAGAGACAGCCATACAGCGAGACAGCCATACAGTTGGACAGCGATACAGAGAGACAGCCATACAGCGAGACAGTGACACAGCGAGACAGCCATACAGCGAGACAGTGACACAGCGAGACAGCCATACAGCGAGACAGTGACACAGCGAGACAGCCATACAGCGAGACAGCCATACAGCGAGACAGTGACACAGCGAGACAGTGACACAGCGAGACAGCCATACAGCGAGAAAGTGACACAGCCATACAGTGAGACAGCCATACAGTGAGACAGCCATACAGTGGGACAGCGATACAGAGAGACAGCCATACAGCGAGACAGTGACACAGCAAGACAGTGACACAGCGAGACAGCCATACAGCGAGACAGCCATACAGCGAGACAGTGACACAGCGAGACAGTGACACAGCGAGACAGCCATACAGCGAGAAAGTGACACAGCCATACAGTGAGACAGCCATACAGTGAGACAGTGACACAGCGAGACAGCCATACAGTGAGACAGTGACACAGCGAGACAGCCATACAGCGAGAAAGTGACACAGCCATACAGTGAGACAGCCATACTGCGAGACAGCCATACAGCGAGACAGTGACACAGCGAGACAGTGACACAGCGAGACAGCCATACAGCGAGAAAGTGACACAGCCATACAGCGAGACAGCCATACAGTGAGACAGTGACACAGCGAGACAGCCATACAGTGAGACAGTGACACAGCGAGACAGCCATACAGTGATACAATGAGACATGCCCTGTGTGGAGGATGCCGCACAGACCTTGCCACCCTGCGCCCGTGCCACCCCCGTATAGTGAGGGGGGGGGCAGGCACTTGGGGGGGGCAGCAGATTGCTGGGTGATTTGAGGAGATTTAGGATGGGGAGGCAGATTTCCTGAAGCTTCACTGCTTTTAAATATGTTTCTCTCCTAATCCCCACTCTCTCACTGGGGGATGTCTCATAGCGCTGCCGCACTCTCTCCTCCTGCCGCATTCTCTCTGGGGCCCTCAGCTCATTGCTCCCCCCCCCCCACCATGGTGGGATTTAAAGGGACATTCACGTTTGTATTATTCACATTCACAGCGCCAACTCTTCCCTCCGAGTGTTAGTGGGTTGGATCTCCAGTTTGCTAAAAGCAAAACCCTATTGTCTCATAGACTGTTTGGATGAAAGGGGAACGATACCTCTCATTGTTTGTGTCTGAATGAATGGGTATTGGGGAGTTGTATCAGGAGTCAGAACCAGCAGTGCAGGGAAGGGAAAGGGACAGACACAGTGACAGTTACACATAACTATAAACCCAGTGAGAATGAGGGATGAATGGGTATTGGGGAGTTGTATCAGGAGTCAGAACCAGCAGTGCAGGGAAGGGAAAGGGACAGACACAGTGACAGTTACACATAACTATAAACCCAGTGAGAATGAGGGATGAATGGATATTGGGGAGTTGTATCAGGAGTCAGAACCAGCAGTGCAGGGAAGGGAAAGGGACAGACACAGTGACAGTTACACATAACTATAAACCCAGTGAGAATGAGGGATGAATGGATATTGGGGAGTTGTATCAGGAGTCAGAACCAGCAGTGCAGGGAAGGGAAAGGGACAGACACAGTGACAGTTACACATAATTATAAACCCAGTGAGAATGAGGAATGAATGGATATTGGGGAGTTGTATCAGGAGTCAGAACCAGCAGTGCAGGGAAGGGAAAGGGACAGACACAGTGACAGTTACACATAACTATAAACCCAGTGAGAATGAGGGATGAATGGATATTGGGGAGTTGTATCAGGAGTCAGAACCAGCAGTGCAGGGAAGGGAAAGGGACAGACACAGTGACAGTTACACATAACTATAAACCCAGTGAGAATGAGGGATGAATGGATATTGGGGAGTTGTATCAGGAGTCAGAACCAGCAGTGCAGGGAAGGGAAAGGGACAGACACAGTGACAGTTACACATAACTATAAACCCAGTGAGAATGAGGGATGAATGGATATTGGGGAGTTGTATCAGGAGTCAGAACCAGCAGTGCAGGGAAGGGAAAGGGACAGACACAGTGACAGTTACACATAACTATAAACCCAGTGAGAATGAGGGATGAATGGATATTGGGGAGTTGTATCAGGAGTCAGAACCAGCAGTACAGAGAAGGGAAAGGGACAGACACAGTGACAGTTACACATAACTATAAACCCAGTGAGAATGAGGAATGAATGGGTATTGGGGAGTTGTATCAGGAGTCAGAACCAGCAGTGCAGGGAAGGGAAAGGGACAGACACAGTGACAGTTACACATAACTATAAACCCAGTGAGAATGAGGAATGAATGGATATTGGGGAGTTGTATCAGGAGTCAGAACCAGCAGTGCAGGGAAGGGAAAGGGACAGACACAGTGACAGTTACACATAACTATAAACCCAGTGAGAATGAGGAATGAATGGATATTGGGGAGTTGTATCAGGAGTCAGAACCAGCAGTGCAGGGAAGGGAAAGGGACAGACACAGTGACAGTTACACATAACTATAAACCCAGTGAGAATGAGGAATGAATGGATATTGGGGAGTTGTATCAGGAGTCAGAACCAGCAGTGCAGGGAAGGGAAAGGGACAGACACAGTGACAGTTACACATAACTATAAACCCAGTGAGAATGAGGAATGAATGGGTATTGGGGAGTTGTATCAGGAGTCAGAACCAGCAGTGCAGAGAAGGGAAAGGGACAGACACAGTGACAGTTACACATAACTATAAACCCAGTGAGAATGAGGGATGAATGGATATTGGGAATCTGCACAGAATAAACATTTTCTTTACTGGACAAAGCACAGTTTTTGGGTGGAGTTCCCCTTTAATTAATTTGTTTTGCTGAAACCATTGCAGTCAGTACTGATACTGTATGTATGTGTATCCCCCCCCCCCCCCAGTGTGACAGACAGAGCTCAGTGCGGGGGGGGGGGGGGATCAGCCTGTCTCTCTGTATCACTGGATATCATCTTGCCCCCTGTGCCCCCCGTGCCCCTCGCTGCCGCCTCACCTCCCCCATCTCTGCTCCCTTAATCTGGCACATAGAAGCTGTTGGAGAGATTGGGGATTTGAGGGATTTGGTGTTTCAGCTGTATATTTATATATATTTAGTGGGACATATGTGCCGGGCATCTGCGCCTTACAATGCTCTCAGTGCATAATAGAATATTATTAGATTTTTCGTCTGTTTGTGGATTGTTTGAATTGCAAACACAAAGCTCATTCAAGCTGTAATATGAACCGTGTAGTAGTACAGGGAGCGGGCACTGGGCAGGGGTGGTTTTGCCCGACAAATATTGTTATTACATTCATAAGGGTACAGCATTTACCAACAGATTGAAACATTAGGGCTGTAAGCCCAAGGACCCCCCCCAGACCCCCCCCCCAAACCCCCCAGGGCCCCCTGCCACCTACACACTGCCTTCCACCACACATATTCAGGGGTAGTTTACCTTTAAGTTACCCTTTAGTATATTATAGAATGGCCTATTCATAACAGCTTTTCAATTGGTCTTCATTTTTTATTTCGTACAGTTTTTTAATTATTTGCCTTTTTCATGTAACTCTTTGCAACTTTCAAATGGGGGTCACTGACCCCGGCAGCCAAACCCTATTGCTCTGTGAGGCTCCAGTTTTATTGTTATTGTTACTTTTTATTCCTTATCTTTCTATTCAGCCCCTCTCCTATTTTTCATTAAAACCCACTGACTGGTTGCTAGGGCAATTTGAACCCTAGCAACCAGATACTTGCTGAAATTTCAAAAAAGAGAGCAAAACCTCGGAAGATTAAAAATGAAGACCAATTGCAATTTGCCTCAGAATATCAAGGTGAACCCCAAAATGGTAGAGGGATGTCAGTGGGGGGGGGGCGGCAGGTATCGGGTCTAGGTCTTTTTTTTTTTTCTCATTGTCCCACTGACCCAGTCCGACCCCGCGCAGGCTTACAATCTGTATTATATAGAACTGCATTGTATAGACATTTTGTAGATTAAACTGTACAAGTAAGTTGAAGGTCAGAGTAGCCGGGAGAAATCAATTTGCAATCAGCCCAGCCCTGCTAATTGCATTCATTATGGGTTTCTGATTTTCCCAATGTTACGTTATTAACCTTGACTTCCAGCCCTCCAGCTCCTGCCGAACTACAAGTACCAATGTGGCTGTGGGATAGCAGGTATAGTAGGGAGAGATGGTGCCTATAGTAGCAGTGGGGGGATAATAGCCTCTGGGAAGGGACTGGGGCTGTGGGATAGCAGGTATAGTAGGGAGAGATGGTGCCTATAGTAGCAGTGGGGGGATAATAGCCTCTGGGAAGGGACTGGGGCTGTGGGATAGCAGGTATAGTAGGGAGAGATGGTGCCTATAGTAGCAGTGGGGGGATAATAGCCTCTGGGAAGGGACTGGGGCTGTGGGATAGCAGGTATAGTAGGGAGAGATGGTGCCTATAGAGCAGTGGGGGGATAATAGCCTCTGGGAAGGGACTGGGGCTGTGGGATAGCAGGTATAGTAGGGAGAGATGGTGCCTATAGTAGCAGTGGGGGGATAATAGCCTCTGGGAAGGGACTGTGGCTGTGGGATAGCAGGTATAGTAGGGAGAGATGGTGCCTATAGTAGCAGGGGGGGATAATAGCCTCTGGGAAGGGACTGGGGCTGTGGGATAGCAGGTATAGTAGGGAGAGATGGTGCCTATAGTAGCAGTGGGGGGATAATAGCCTCTGGGAAGGGACTGGGGCTGTGGGATAGCAGGTATAGTAGGGAGAGATGGTGCCTATAGTAGCAGTGGGGGGATAATAGCCTCTGGGAAGGGACTGGGGCTGTGGGATAGCAGGTATAGTAGGGAGAGATGGTGCCTATAGTAGCAGTGGGGGGATAATAGCCTCTGGGAAGGGACTGGGGCTGTGGGATAGCAGGTATAGTAGGGAGAGATGGTGCCTATAGTAGCAGTGGGGGGATAATAGCCTCTGGGAAGGGACTGGGGCTGTGGGATAGCAGGTATAGTAGGGAGAGATGGTGCCTATAGTAGCAGTGGGGGGATAATAGCCTCTGGGAAGGGACTGGGGCTGTGGGATAGCAGGTATAGTAGGGAGAGATGGTGCCTATAGTAGCAGTGGGGGGATAATAGCCTCTGGGAAGGGACTGGGGCTGTGGGATAGCAGGTATAGTAGGGAGAGATGGTGCCTATAGTAGCAGTGGGGGGATAATAGCCTCTGGGAAGGGACTGGGGCTGTGGGATAGCAGGTATAGTAGGGAGAGATGGTGCCTATAGTAGCAGTGGGGGGATAATAGCCTCTGGGAAGGGACTGGGGCTGTGGGATAGCAGGTATAGTAGGGAGAGATGGTGCCTATAGTAGCAGTGGGGGGATAATAGCCTCTGGGAAGGGACTGGGGCTGTGGGATAGCAGGTATAGTAGGGAGAGATGGTGCCTATAGTAGCAGTGGGGGGATAATAGCCTCTGGGAAGGGACTGGGGCTGTGGGATAGCAGGTATAGTAGGGAGAGATGGTGCCTATAGTAGCAGTGGGGGGGATAGTAGCCTCTGGGAAGGGACTGGGGCTGTGGGATAGCAGGTATAGTAGGGAGAGATGGTGCCTATAGTAGCAGTGGGGGGATAATAGCCTCTGGGAAGGGACTGGGGCTGTGGGATAGCAGGTATAGTAGGGAGAGATGGTGCCTATAGTAGCATTACTACACACCCTACACACCTGCAGTGCCAGCTGTATATCAGCCCCCATCCCGCCCCGGCCCAGCCGTTCCAGCCAAGCTGCTGGGATTCCCATGCTCTGTGGGGCTGTGCGGCGGCGCTGGGGGCAGGGGGGGGGGGAGGGCTCTGGGAATGGGACCTGCTGTTCCTATTCAGACTGGGGGGGCAGATTTCTATGCAGGGGCAGCAGGGGGACAGGGGCCTATTGTAACGCTGCATTCAGGAAACATGTGGCAATTCTCCCACAGGCTCTGGGGAGGGACATGAAAGCCGGGGGCCCAGGCTGGTTCTACAGAACTGGCATTTAGCAGGTTGGCACATTAACCCCTGCATGGCCGGATGGGAAAAGCTTCACGTTGTGTTTATTCAGCAAACAAATGAGACGCAACGAGAAACCCTTCCTATAATACAGGGGAGGCAGGAACAGCATCTGATTGGCCGAGGGGTCTTTAGCTAAAATGAAAGGCAAAGCTGACGCTGACATTAATAAATAAGTCACATAGCCGCACAGCGAGATGCCCGCGCTGCCAGCTCCTGGCGCTACAGATACCGACAGTCAGAGGGAACAGCTTCAGTAATTTATATAAACTCCCCTGTACTTACCCCTATGCCTTCTATGCAGGCTTGAGGCACAAATTTGATTTGATTTAATAATATTCTATATATATAGTCCTGCCCTGCTTTATGGCTGAGATTCTAGCTATCTGTATAACAGAGCATTCTGTCACAGTGGCACAGATCCTATCTGATCCCCCCATTGTAAGCAGCAGTCCTGCCCTGCTTTATGGCTGAGATTCTAGCTATCTGTATAACAGAGCATTCTGTCACAGTGGCACAGATCCTATCTGATCCCCCCATTGTAAGCAGCAGTCCTGCCCTGCTTTATGGCTGAGATTCTAGCTATCTGTATAACAGAGCATTCTGTCACAGTGGCACAGATCCTATCTGACCCCCCCATTGTAAGCAGCAGTCCTGCCCTGCTTTATGGCTGAGATTCTAGCTATCTGTATAACAGAGCATTCTGTCACAGTGGCACAGATCCTATCTGATCCCCCCCCCATTGTAAGCAGCAGTCCTGCCCTGCTTTATGGCTGAGATTCTAGCTATCTGTATAACAGAGCATTCTGTCACAGTGGCACAGATCCTATCTGATCCCCCCCATTGTAAGCAGCAGTCCTGCCCTGCTTTATGGCTGAGATTCTAGCTATCTGTATAACAGAGCATTCTGTCACAGTGGCACAGATCCTATCTGATCCCCCCATTGTAAGCAGCAGTCCTGGCCTGCTTTATGGCTGAGATGGAGACAGTAGGGCAAGATGGAGACAGTAGGACAAGATGGAGACAGTAGAGCAAGATGGAGACAGTAGGGCAAGATGGAGATGGAGACAGTAGGGCATGATGGAGACAGTAGGACAAGAGGGAGACAGTAGGACAAGATGGAGACAGTAGGGCAAGATCGAGACAGTAGGGCAAGATGGAGACAGTAGAGCAAGATGGAGACAGTAGGACAAGAGGGAGACAGTAGGACAAGATGGAGACAGTAGGGCAAGATGGAGACAGTAGGGCAAGATGGAGACAGTAGGGCAAGATGGAGACAGTAGGGCAAGATGGAGACAGTAGGGCAAGATGGAGACAGTAGGGCAAGATGGAGACAGCAGAACAAGATGGTGACAGTAGGGCAAGATGGAGACAGTAGGGCAATATGGCGACAGTAGGACAAGATGGAGACCGTAGGACAATATGGCGACAGTAGGACAAGATGGAGACCGTAGGACAAGTTGGAGACAGTAGGGCAAGATGGAGACAGTAGGGCAAGATGGAGACAGCAGAACAAGATGGTGACAGTAGGGCAAGATGGAGACAGCAGAACAAGATGGTGACAGTAGGGCAAGATGGAGACAGTAGGGCAATATGGCGACAGTAGGACAAGATGGAGACCGTAGGACAAGTTGGAGACAGTAGGACAAGATGGAGACAGTAGGGCAAGATGGAGACAGTAGGGCAAGATGGAGACAGTAGGACAAGATGGAGACAGTAGGGCAAGATGGAGACAGTAGGACAAGATGGAGACAGTAGGGCAAGATGGAGACAGTAGGGCAAGATGGAGACAGTAGGGCAAGATGGAGACAGTAGGACAAGATGGAGACAGTAGGACAAGATGGACACAGTAGGATGATGAGGAGACAGTAGGACAAGATGGAGACAGTAGGACAAGATGGAGACAGTAGGGCAAGATGGAGACAGTAGGACAATATGGAGACAGTAGGATGACGAGGAGACAGTAGGACAAGATGGAGACAGTAGGATGATGAGGAGACAGTAGGACAAGATGGAGACAGTGGGATGATGAGGAGACAGTAGGACAAGATGGAGACAGTGGGATGATGAGGAGACAGTAGGGCAAGATGGAGACAGTAGGATGATGAGGAGACAGTAGGACAAGATAGAGACAGTGGGATGATGAGGAGACAGTAGGACAAGATGGAGACAGTGGGATGATGAGGAGACAGTAGGACAAGATGGAGACAGTGGGATGATGAGGAGACAGTAGGGCAAGATGGAGACAGTAGGATGATGAGGAGACAGTAGGACAAGATGGAGACAGTGGGATGATGAGGAGACAGTAGGACAAGATGGAGACAGTGGGATGATGAGGAGACAGTAGGGCAAGATGGAGACAGTAGGGCAAGTGGAAGAATCGTAGATTGGATCCCACAAAGTTAGAACATGAGAAGATCTGTTCAATGGGAAATGACTACAAGCCATGATACCAGGAAAAAAAGAAATACATTTTAGGATCAGCAGTACTAGTCAATTATAAACTAGTGGGATATACATATAATACTTTGCTGCATTAGGCAGATCTTTATATTGACCTGGTGTGATTTGTGTATATTGATCATGTCACACAGGCCATTCCTTGCAGTCATTAAAGGAGAAGTTAACAAATGAACTTCCAGTATGATATATATGTCTGTGTTCCAAGAAAACGTAAAAAGTCTCATAGTAGGCAAAGTTAAAAAAAGAACCACATCCAGCAGGATCAAGCTTTAATCCAAGTGAAACCTGACGAAATTCCAGCGGATCCAGAGGAACGGCCCCCCCAGCCCAATAAATAGTGACTGTCTGTGGCACCTTACAGCCCCCCCGGCATTCCCAGTACCCAGAGGCACAAACAGCCCCCCCAGCCCAATAAATAGTGACTGTCTGTGGCACCTTACAGCCCCCCTGGCATTCCCAGTACCCAGAGGCACAAACAGCCCCCCCCCCCAGCCCAATAAATAGTGACTGTCTGTGGCACCTTACAGCCCCCCCCGGCATTCCCAGTACCCAGAGGCACAAACAGCCCCCCCAGCCCAATAAATAGTGACTGTCTGTGGCACCTTACAGCCCCTCTGGCATTCCCAGTACCCAGAGGCACAAACAGCCCCCCCCCCAGCCCCCCCCAGCCCAATAAACAGTGACTGTCTGTGCCACCTTACAGCCCCCCCTGGCATTCCCAGTACCCAGAGGCACAAACAGCCCCCCCCCAGCCCAATAAACAGTGACTGTCTGTGGCACCTTACAGCCCCCCCTGGCATTCCCAGTACCCAGAGGCACAAACAGCCCCCCCAGCCCAATAAATAGTGACTGTCTGTGGCACCTTACAGCCCCCCTGGCATTCCCAGTACCCAGAGGCACAAACAGCCCCCCCAGCCCAATAAATAGTGACTGTCTGTGGCACCTTACAGCCCCCCTGGCATTCCCAGTACCCAGAGGCACAAACAGCCCCCCCCAGCCCAATAAATAGTGACTGTCTGTGGCACCTTACAGCCCCCCTGGCATTCCCAGTACCCAGAGGCACAAACAGCCCCCCCAGCCCAATAAATAGTGACTGTCTGTGGCACCTTACAGCCCCCTGGCATTCCCAGTACCCAGAGGCACAAACAGCCCCCCCAGCCCAATAAATAGTGACTGTCTGTGGCACCTTACAGCCCCCCCCGGCATTCCCAGTACCCAGAGGCACAAACAGCCCCCCCCCCAGCCCAATAAATAGTGACTGTCTGTGGCACCTTACAGCCCCCCTGGCATTCCCAGTACCCAGAGGCACAAACAGCCCCCCCCCCCAGCCCAATAAATAGTGACTGTCTGTGGCACCTTACAGCCCCCCTGGCATTCCCAGTACCCAGAGGCACAAACAGCCCCCCCCCCAGCCCAATAAATAGTGACTGTCTGTGGCACCTTACAGCCCCCCTGGCATTCCCAGTACCCAGAGGCACAAACAGCCCCCCCAGCCCAATAAATAGTGACTGTCTGTGGCACCTTACAGCCCCCCTGGCATTCCCAGTACCCAGAGGCACAAACAGCCCCCCCAGCCCAATAAATAGTGACTGTCTGTGGCACCTTACAGCCCCCCCCTGGCATTCCCAGTACCCAGAGGCACAAACAGCCCCCCCAGCCCAATAAATAGTGACTGTCTGTGGCACCTTACAGCCCCCCTGGCATTCCCAGTACCCAGAGGCACAAACAGCCCCCCCCCAGCCCAATAAATAGTGACTGTCTGTGGCACCTTACAGCCCCCCCTGATTGCCAGTCTGGGGCACTGTAGGAAGAATGGGGTGCGGGTGATGCCAGGATCCGGCCTATCCCATAATAACATCCCTCAGCTCCCCCTGTCCCATGTGAGTCTGACTCAGATTGGAGCCAATTACTTTATAATTTCACAGCCCCGTGTTTTATTGTGAGAAGGTGCGAAACCAATTTAGTGACACAAAGAAGAAGTCGTGTGTGAGACACAAACACTCAGCCGCCACCTCATGTGAGATGTTTATTTTATCCGAACAAACACCTTCCCCCCCCCACTCCTACTAACTAACAAGTGTGTGTTATACTGGCCTGCTCCCATCATCCCTGCCAACCGGGCATGGGCTCCTCTGCTTTCCCTGCCAACTGGCACCCCAAATCCCCCCCTAACTTGCCTTCAGGCTGGGCCCCCTTAGCCCATAACAAGGTTACAGATATATAGAAACATTGGGGTAACAGTCACCCCGCTATAGTTCCAGGGGTACCCAGGGCACAAATAAGCACTCACCCCAAATCCCCCCCTAACTGGCCTTCAGGCTGGGCCCCCTTAGCCCATAACAAGGTTACAGATATATAGAAACATTGGGGTAACAGTCACCCCGCTATAGTTCCAGGGGTACCCAGGGCACAAATAAGCACTCACCCCAAATCCCTCCCTAACTGGCCTTCAGGCTGGGCCCCCTTAGCCCATAACAAGGTTACAGATATATAGAAACATTGGGGTAACAGTCACCCCGCTATAGTTCCAGGGGTACCCAGGGCACAAATAAGCACTCACCCCAAATCCCCCCTAACTGGCCTTCAGGCTGGGCCCCCTTAGCCCATAACAAGGTTACAGATATATAGAAACATTGGGGTAACAGTCACCCCGCTATAGTTCCAGGGGTACCCAGGGCACAAATAAGCACTCACCCCAAATCCCCCCTAACTGGCCTTCAGGCTGGGCCCCCTTAGCCCATAACAAGGTTACAGATATATAGAAACATTGGGGTAACAGTCACCCCGCTATAGTTCCAGGGGTACCCAGGGCACAAATAAGCACTCACTCCAAATCCCCCTAACTGGCCTTCAGGCTGGGCCCCCTTAGCCCATAACAAGGTTACAGATATATAGAAACATTGGGGTAACAGTCACCCCGCTATAGTTCCAGGGGTACCCAGGGCACAAATAAGCACTCACCCCAAATCCCCCCTAACTGGCCTTCAGGCTGGGCCCCCTTAGCCCATAACAAGGTTACAGATATATAGAAACATTGGGGTAACAGTCACCCCGCTATAGTTCCAGGGGTACCCAGGGCACAAATAAGCACTCACCCCAAATCCCCCCCTAACTGGCCTTCAGGCTGGGCCCCCTTAGCCCATAACAAGGTTACAGATATATAGAAACATTGGGGTAACAGTCACCCCGCTATAGTTCCAGGGGTACCCAGGGCACAAATAAGCACTCACCCCAAATCCCCCCTAACTGGCCTTCAGGCTGGGCCCCCTTAGCCCATAACAAGGTTACAGATATATAGAAACATTGGGGTAACAGTCACCCCGCTATAGTTCCAGGGGTACCCAGGGCACAAATAAGCACTCACCCCAAATCCCCCCTAACTGGCCTTCAGGCTGGGCCCCCTTAGCCCATAACAAGGTTACAGATATATAGAAACATTGGGGTAACAGTCACCCCGCTATAGTTCCAGGGGTACCCAGGGCACAAATAAGCACTCACCCCAAATCCCCCTAACTGGCCTTCAGGCTGGGCCCCCTTAGCCCATAACAAGGTTACAGATATATAGAAACATTGGGGTAACAGTCACCCCGCTATAGTTCCAGGGGTACCCAGGGCACAAATAAGCACTCACCCCAAATCCCCCCTAACTGGCCTTCAGGCTGGGCCCCCTTAGCCCATAACAAGGTTACAGATATATAGAAACATTGGGGTAACAGTCACCCCGCTATAGTTCCAGGGGTACCCAGGGCACAAATAAGCACTCACCCCAAATCCCCCCCTAACTGGCCTTCAGGCTGGGCCCCCTTAGCCCATAACAAGGTTACAGATATATAGAAACATTGGGGTAACAGTCACCCCGCTATAGTTCCAGGGGTACCCAGGGCACAAATAAGCACTCACCCCAAATCCCCCCCCTAACTGGCCTTTAGGCTGGGCCCCCTTAGCCCATAACCAGGCTAATCTGGGACCAGGTGGCAGAAGTGATTAGAGAGTAAGCTCACTAGACAAACACATACACACTCCTGATTACAAACAAGTGTGTGTCGCACCACCTCCTGGAATGTACCAAGTGTGCTCTGACACACTGTGGGGGTTGCTTACATTTCCTGCCCCCCCAGGATCAAAAGCCCCTCTCACTATTGATTGTTGGCACTTGCCTGTGCGACAGAGTTGGGGTTGGGGGGCAGTTTGACACATAACTGCTAAAGTGACAGTGAGGGAGGACCTGCTCCCCTTATGGGCCCATCCAGTGCCTTTAGTTATGCTACTGCCACCCTGCAATTGGTCTTCATTTCCCACATAGGTAGGTCAAAGCCCCATAGGGCCCAGCCAAGGACAAATCCCATCCTCTACTCTTTTTTTATTTCCACTATATAAATCAATATGGTGTCTATAAGATTAAGCACCGCCCACATCTAATTGCGCACCCTAATTAAGCGCTCACAGCTTGTCCCCCCCGTGTATCCCCCTCCCTGTGTGTGTGTGTAATAATAGCAGCAGTGTGTATCCCTGTGTGTGTGTGTAACAATAGCAGCAGTGTGTATGACAATGCCTTGTGTGCGTGACAATAGCAGGAATGGATGTCACAATGTGCTGGGACGGGGCCACAATGGAAGGAATTCGGGTGCCCCTGCCTAGATCTGAGTAACACAGGCTAAAATTGCTTTGTGTCACAATAAAAGCACGTGTGGCCCTGGCAGGAGCCGTGTGTGTGACTGTGCCATCCTGGTGCAAAAAGCCAGTTGCTAGGGTCAGTGAGCATAGAAACCAGATAGCAGTTCGCAGATTATAGTGTGTTCTGTACCTGGTTTTCAGGGTCACACCCAGTAAATCCAGGTGCCGGTAACTTTTAGTATATTATAGAATGGCCTATTCTAAGCAACTTTTCAATTTGTCTTCCTTATTTATTTTTCATAGTTTTTTTTATTTATTTCCCTTCTTCTTCTGACTCTTTGCAGCTTTCAAATGGGGGTCACTGACCCCGGCAGCCAAAACCCTATTGCTCTGTGAGGCTCCAGTTTTATTGTTATTGTTACTTTTTATTACTTATTTTTCTATTCAGCCCCTCTCCTATTTATATACCAGTCTCTCATTCAAACCACTCCCTGGTTGCTAAGGTAATTTGAACCCTAGAAACCAGATAACTGCTGAAATTCCAAACTGGAAAGCTGCTGACAGGGTTGGACTGGGCCAGTGGGGCACCGGAGAAAAAACCCAGTGGGTCTCGCTGGGCATTGCCCTGGGCTGCTCTTCTCCCTTCCCCGACAGGGTGGGTCAGGCAGGTGGTGGGGGCCCCTTGGGGGGTGCAGGGGCACCTGGGGTGACCCTGCCTGCTGAAAAAAAAGTTAATAATAATAATAATAATAAAAAAGAATAGAGCTCTCTACATTATACCAAAAGTTAATTCAAACCCCTTTAATACAGTGTGGCATCAGTATGGCGGTGGGTAAATACATGGGAGGGAGGGGTAAGTACATAAGGGCTAAACAGCAGAACATGCCCCCGGGGTGCCGCGGGTATTAAACACGCACTAATTCCGCTTTATTCTAATGATAAGTGGCGTTGGTCTGTTCCCTTCCCCTCCGCTCCTGTCACTATGGCACATCAAGCATGACGCCGAGCGGAAGGCAAATACGGGTGCCAGGCCGGTGGGTGAGGGGGGGGGGCACTACCATCTCTAACAGTGGGATTGACTTTACTGTTCTGTGACTTTGATGACTTTCATGGTTACAGATCCACATTCCCAGCAGCTGAAATAAGGCACACTAGGGGCAGATTCATCAACGGCCAAGGTGCAAACTTAATATTTATTCTTGTCAAGAAGCTTATTGGGGGCAGAACAGCCCTATTGGGTTTATTTAATGGTTAAATGATTCCCTTTTCTCTGTAATAATAAAACAGTACCTGTACTTGATCCCAACTAAGATATAATTACCCCTTATTGGGGCAGAACAGCCCTATTGGGTTTATTTCATGGTTAAATGATTCCCTTTTCTCTGTAATAATAAAACAGTACCTGTACTTGATCCCAACTAAGATATAATTACCCCTTATTGGGGCAGAACAGCCCTATTGGGTTTATTTCATGGTTAAATGATTCCCTTTTCTCTGTAATAATAAAACAGTACCTGTACTTGATCCCAACTAAGATATAATTACCCCTTATTGGGGCAGAACAGCCCTATTGGGTTTATTTCATGGTTAAATGATTCCCTTTTCTCTGTAATAATAAAACAGTACCTGTACTTGATCCCAACTAAGATATAATTACCCCTTATTGGGGCAGAACAGCCCTATTGGGTTTATTTCATGGTTAAATGATTCCCTTTTCTCTGTAATAATAAAACAGTACCTGTACTTGATCCCAACTAAGATATAATTACCCCTTATTGGGGGCAGAACAGCCCTATTGGGTTTATTTAATATTTAAATGATTTTTTAGCAGACTTAAGTTATAGAGATCCAAATTACAGAAAGATCCCCCAGGTCCTGAGCATTCTGGATAATAGGTCCCATACCTGTACTTTATTAATGAACATCTCTATGGTTTCTGCTCACAATGTCCCTAAATACCAGCACTATCGCGGGCGCCCAAAACAATGGCACTTGCCCCAACTTGTCTCTTATTGGCCGCCCCATTGGGAAATTACAGAATCCCACATGGGCCAAAAAATTCAGACCCGCCCCCCCCCCCCAAGGTTGGTGATCCCATAAAAATCCCATCAAAAAAATTTCAAAATTGCAAAAAATATATAAAGAATTAAAAACTTGGATCTGGAGAAGAACATCATCGTATTGGGGGGTCAATCAGTGCCCAGTAATTCTGAGCTTAACATCACCCACGGGCCAGGATAGCACCCCCCCCCGGGTTAGTTATAGATTAACCCGGCACAGTCACCCCTTCCCCTCCAATAGACTGAGGCCTGGGGTTTATCCATCACCCTGACTGGCCCTGATTGATCAGCTGTCCCCGAGTAAAGATCCTCTTCAAACCTGCACGTGGGGGCCCTCCATGCACCTGGGCCCTACATCACCCCGGGGCTGTCGGGGGGCCAAATTGAATAAGGATTTTATTGAAATGCAACCAACAGCTCTTGATGAATTAAAGCCCCACCTTTTATTCTCCCCGGAGTGCATATTCCTTAAGGAAGGGGCCCTTCAGTATCAATCACATGGGACAATAAGGAGGGGAATAAAAGGGAGTACAGGCTGCCGGGAGTTACAGGATCCACTCACTTCCTCCCATGGAAAAACTCCCACGTAGGGGCAGATTTATCAGCACCCGTATTTGGGTTAAATAAACCCAATAGGGCTGTTCTGCCCCCAATAAGGGGTAATTATATCTTAGTTGGGATCAAGTACAGGTACTGTTTTATTATTACAGAGAAAAGGGAATCATTTAACCATTAAATAAACCCAATAGGGCTGTTCTGCCCCCAATAAGGGGTAATTATATCTTAGTTGGGATCAAGTACAGGTACTGTTTTATTATTACAGAGAAAAGGGAATCATTTAACCATTAAATAAACCCAATAGGATTGTTCTGCCCCAATAAGGGGTAATTATATCTTAGTTGGGATCAAGTACAGGTACTGTTTTATTATTACAGAGAAAAGGGAATCATTTAACCATGAAATAAACCCAATAGGGCTGTTCTGCCCCAATAAGGGGTAATTATATCTTAGTTGGGATCAAGTACAGGTACTGTTTTATTATTACAGAGAAAAGGGAATCATTTAACCATGAAATAAACCCAATAGGGCTGTTCTGCCCCAATAAGGGGTAATTATATCTTAGTTGGGATCAAGTACAGGTACTGTTTTATTATTACAGAGAAAAGGGAATCATTTAACCATTAAATAAACCCAATAGGGCTGTTCTGCCCCCAATAAGGGGTAATTATATCTTAGTTGGGATCAAGTACAGGTACTGTTTTATTATTACAGAGAAAAGGGAATCATTTAACCATGAAATAAACCCAATAGGGCTGTTCTGCCCCAATAAGGGGTAATTATATCTTAGTTGGGATCAAGTACAGGTACTGTTTTATTATTACAGAGAAAAGGGAATCATTTAACCATGAAATAAACCCAATAGGGCTGTTCTGCCCCAATAAGGGGTAATTATATCTTAGTTGGGATCAAGTACAGGTACTGTTTTATTATTACAGAGAAAAGGGAATCATTTAACCATGAAATAAACCCAATAGAGCTGTTCTGCCCCAATAAGGGGTAATTATATCTTAGTTGGGATCAAGTACAGGTACTGTTTTATTATTACAGAGAAAAGGGAATCATTTAACCATGAAATAAACCCAATAGGGCTGTTCTGCCCAATAAGGGGTAATTATATCTTAGTTGGGATCAAGTACAGGTACTGTTTTATTATTACAGAGAAAAGGGAATCATTTAACCATGAAATAAACCCAATAGGGCTGTTCTGCCCCAATAAGGGGTAATTATATCTTAGTTGGGATCAAGTACAGGTACTGTTTTATTTTTACAGAGAAAAGGGAATCATTTAACCATGAAATAAACCCAATAGGGCTGTTCTGCCCCAATAAGGGGTAATTATATCTTAGTTGGGATCAAGTACAGGTACTGTTTTATTATTACAGAGAAAAGGGAATCATTTAACCATGAAATAAACCCAATAGGGCTGTTCTGCCCCAATAAGGGGTAATTATATCTTAGTTGGGATCAAGTACAGGTACTGTTTTATTATTACAGAGAAAAGGGAATCATTTAACCATGAAATAAACCCAATAGAGCTGTTCTGCCCCAATAAGGGGTAATTATATCTTAGTTGGGATCAAGTACAGGTACTGTTTTATTATTACAGAGAAAAGGGAATCATTTAACCATGAAATAAACCCAATAGGGCTGTTCTGCCCCAATAAGGGGTAATTATATCTTAGTTGGGATCAAGTACAGGTACTGTTTTATTATTACAGAGAAAAGGGAATCATTTAACCATGAAATAAACCCAATAGGGCTGTTCTGCCCCAATAAGGGGTAATTATATCTTAGTTGGGATCAAGTACAGGTACTGTTTTATTATTACAGAGAAAAGGGAATCATTTAACCATGAAATAAACCCAATAGGGCTGTTCTGCCCCAATAAGGGGTAATTATATCTTAGTTGGGATCAAGTACAGGTACTGTTTTATTATTACAGAGAAAAGGGAATCATTTAACCATGAAATAAACCCAATAGAGCTGTTCTGCCCCAATAAGGGGTAATTATATCTTAGTTGGGATCAAGTACAGGTACTGTTTTATTATTACAGAGAAAAGGGAATCATTTAACCATTAAATAAACCCAATAGGGCTGTTCTGCCCCAATAAGGGGTAATTATATCTTAGTTGGGATCAAGTACAGGTACTGTTTTATTATTACAGAGAAAAGGGAATCATTTAACCATGAAATAAACCCAATAGGGCTGTTCTGCCCCCAATAAGGGGTAATTATATCTTAGTTGGGATCAAGTACAGGTACTGTTTTATTATTACAGAGAAAAGGGAATCATTTTTAAAAATTAGAATTATTTGTTGATAATGGAGTCTATTGGAGATGGCCTTTACGTTCCAGATAAGGGGTCCTATACCTGTATTAAGAGTTGCCCCCTGGGATCATAGGATTCACAATGCACCCACAAACCAAGGACACACATATATGTTAGGCCCCATCAGCCAATAAATGAACAGAGTTTTGCTCCCACATTAGTTCCTGTTACAGTTAGAGCTGCGTCACTTCCTGTCAGCTGATCTCTGAGGGAGCACACAGCCCATCACAAAATGGCGGCTCAAGGGAAAGGATGTAAAAGGGCAATATTTACTGAAATATATATTCCAGTTTGGGGAGATTCTTTAATAGGCCACTTAACATAATATAAACTGTCTGTTGGTTACGGATTCATTCTGGGGGGATAGTTTTTATTTAATGGTAAATTAAGCCTCCATTTTGTTGCGGCAGATGAAGGCTGTGCTGTTGGCTATAGATAGGAATCACATGCTTTTGGGGCTTGTTGCCGGGGCGATGGCTGGAGCGCACTATGGAGGTAAAGGCCACACTCCAGCCTACCTGCTGGGCCTCTCTATTCACAAGGTGACAGGCAGTGATCAAAGAGCCGGCAGAACCCATATGCCGGGGACATAAAAGCAGTATGGTAACACGTTATAAATCAGGCGCGGCGGATTAGGCAGCCCCCGAGTATTTTATTGCCCTGCAAATCTCCCTCTTTGCCGTAACCCTCTTTAATCTCGGAAAAAAGGAGAAAAACGTTATTCGGAAAATAATAAGCGGAATAATAAGCGGCCTTGGATCTCGGCGGCTGGGGCCTGTAATTGCCTTCTGGGGGGAATGTGCCGG
Source organism: Xenopus tropicalis (assembly GCF_000004195.4). NCBI lineage: Eukaryota > Metazoa > Chordata > Amphibia > Anura > Pipidae > Xenopus > Xenopus tropicalis. The sequence goes on along the minus strand of NC_030683.2, from coordinate 128,693,020 downwards.
CCGGTTCCAGGGTGGGTGGATGGCGCAGGGAATTATGGGAGATTTGTTCCTGCTCTTGGGTCGGGGCAGAATACACGGGGACAAGTCCCTGGGTTTTAATTGGATTGTGTGGGAATTGGTGGTGGAAGATATTCAGGCCAAAAACTTGGGTTTTATACTTGTTTATTGTCTTATAATAACACTAGGCCATATCAGGGCAGTCTCAGCAAAGTATTGGGGCCCCGTCTTCCCAGACCCGACCCTTGCCGGTGCCCCCTCTGCCCGACTGTTCCTCCCATGACGCGTTAAACTTACGTGCACTCAGGGGAGGACGTCGGGTAGGGGACCCAGCATGGTGGGGTTAGGAGACGCAGCAGGTGGGGGCACCCCCCAGTCCGACCCTGATGGGGCCTATGGCTAATTGAGCCTCCCAAAAAATATACACAATAGCACAGTGCTAAAAGTTCCCTGCAGTAAATGGATTCAGAGCACTACATTAACCCCAGACATGCCAGTAAGATCACTGCAGAAAATGGAGGCAGAGCACTGTGTTAACCCCAGACATGCCAGTAAGACCACTGCAGTAAATGGATTCACTGCATTGAATGGTAGTATGATCACTGCAGGAAATAGATTCAGAGCACTGCATTAACCCCAGATATGCCAGTAAGATCACTGCAGGAAATGGCTGCAGAGCACTGTGTTAACCCCAGACATGCCAGTAAGATCACTGCAGGAAATGGATGCAGAGCACTGCATTAACCCCAGACATACCAGTAAGATCACTGCAGGAAATGGAGGCAGAGCACTGCATTAACCCCAGACATGCCAGTAAGATCACTGCAGAAAATGGCTGCAGAGCACTGTGTTAACCCCAGACATACCGGTAAGATCACTGCAGGAAATGGAGGCAGAGCACTGCATTAACCCCAGACATGCCAGTAAGATCACTGCAGAAAATGGAGGCAGAGCACTGTGTTAACCCCAGACATGCCAGTAAGACCACTGCAGTAAATGGATTCAGTGCATTGCAATAACCCCAGAACATGCCAGCAAGATCACTGAAGGGAATGGATGCAGAGCACTACATTAACCCCAGACATGCCAGTAAGATCACTGCAGGAAATGGATCCAGAGCAATGCATTAACCCCAGACATGCCGGTACTGCAGAAAATGGATGCAGAGCCCTGTGTTAACCCCAGACATGCCAGTAAGATCACTGCAGAAAATGGATGCAGAGCACTGCATTAATCCCAGACATACTGGTAAGATCACTGCAGGAAATGGAGGCAGAGCACTGCATTAACCCCAGACATGCCAGTAAGATCACTGCAGAAAATGGAGGCAGAGCACTGCATTAACCCCAGACATGCCAGTAAGATCATAACAGAAAATGGATGCAGAGCACTGTGTTAACCCCAGACATGCCAGTAAGATCACTGCAGAAAATGGATGCAGAGGACTACATTAACCCCAGACATTCCAGCAAGACCACTGCAGAAAATGGATGCAGAGCACTATATTAACCCCAGACATGCCAATAAGATCACTGCAGAAAATGGATGCAGAGCACTACATTAACTCCAGACATGCCAGTAAGATCACTGTAGGAAATCGATGCAGAGCACTACATTAACCCCAGATATGCCGGTAAGATCACCGCAGGAAATGGATTCAGAGCACTGCATTAACCCCAGACATGCCAGTAAGATCACTACAGAAAATGGACGCAGAGCACTATATTAACCCCAGATATGCCGGTAAGATCACTACAGAAAATGGACAAAGAGCACTATATTAACCCCAGATATGCCGGTAAGATCACTGCAGGAAATGGATTCAGAGCACTGCATTAACCTCGGACATGTCAGTAAGATCACTGCAGAAAATGGATGCAGAGCACTGTGTTAACCCCAGACATGCCAATAAGATCACTGCAGAAAATGGATGCAGAGCACTGTGTTAACCCCAGTGATGCCAGTAAGATCACTACAGAAAATGGCTGCAGAGCACTGTGTTAACCCCAGATATGGCGGTAAGATCACCGCAGGAAATGGATTCAGAGCACTGCATTAACCCCAGACATGCCTGTAAGATCACTACAGAAAATGGACGCAGAGCACTATATTAAAACCAGATTTGCCGGTAAGATCACCGCAGGAAATGGATTCAGAGCACTGCATTAACCCCAGACATGCCAATAAGATCACTGCAGAAAATGGATGCAGAGCACTACATTAACTCCAGACATGCCAGTAAGATCACTGTAGGAAATCGATGCAGAGCACTACATTAACCCCAGATATGCCGGTAAGATCACCGCAGGAAATGGATTCAGAGCACTGCATTAACCCCAGACATGCCAGTAAGATCACTACAGAAAATGGACGCAGAGCACTATATTAACCCCAGATATGCCGGTAAGATCACTACAGAAAATGGACAAAGAGCACTATATTAACCCCAGATATGCCGGTAAGATCACTGCAGGAAATGGATTCAGAGCACTGCATTAACCTCGGACATGTCAGTAAGATCACTGCAGAAAATGGATGCAGAGCACTGTGTTAACCCCAGACATGCCAATAAGATCACTGCAGAAAATGGATGCAGAGCACTGTGTTAACCCCAGTGATGCCAGTAAGATCACTACAGAAAATGGCTGCAGAGCACTGTGTTAACCCCAGATATGGCGGTAAGATCACCGCAGGAAATGGATTCAGAGCACTGCATTAACCCCAGACATGCCTGTAAGATCACTACAGAAAATGGACGCAGAGCACTATATTAAAACCAGATTTGCCGGTAAGATCACCGCAGGAAATGGATTCAGAGCACTGCATTAATCCCAGACATGCCAGTAAGATCACTGCAGAAAATGGACGCAGAGCACTATATTAACCCCAGACATGCCGGTAAGATCACCGCAGGAAATGGATTCAGAGCAATTTAGAAGGTATCTAAAGGGAAGACCATGTGCTGTCCCCACATGACTACAGGTCTGCCAGGACACCCAGGCTTGTCGTTAGTTAATGAGCCCTAATGACTGATAGAAATCAGGAAATGTAGGATTTTTGTTTGTCTCTTCTTCTTTTTTCCCCCCTTTTTGTAAACCCAGCAGAGTGTGCGGGGGCCACGGAGAAATGAAAGCAGCGCCTAATGGGACTCAGGCCCGACGCTGAGCCTTCGGGTTCCTTTGAATTTGGAAGCTGAACTCTAAGAACCTTTCCCGTCTGTGATTGTTCAGCCTGAGAATGTGGAAATGGTTTTGCTCAATCGCCTCCTTTTGTGGCGGCGCAGGAATTCACCAATTGCCACCTACTCTGGGGATGAGTCAGGGACCAGGGGCCACCGCTCGCCTTTGTACTCTGGGCCCCTTTCAGTCGGGGGTTATCTAAAGTAAATGTGTTTGTTCAGACAATGTGCTGGTAATGGCAGTTTCATGTGTGCGCCACCCCCATGTCTAACAGATAATGGAACAGCTCCCAACAATGGGACAATGGGCTCTTCCCAAAAAGTGGCTTAACTGGAATGTGTCTGATAAGGGAATTCCTGCAACCGCTCCAATAAAGGGGCTGTTTACCTTTAAATTAACTTATAGGGAGGGATATTCTGAGATAATTTGCAATTGGTCTTCACTTTTTAGTATTTTTGGTTTTTGAGGGGGGGGGGGTTAACCCTTCCTCCCCTTGTACAGACTGGCAGCTTCATTAACCCCCCCACGGAGCTCATTAAAAGCCCATGGAGAGATTCCAGCACAGTCATTAATCCTGAGGGACCGGCCCCCTGTCTGTGCCCTTTATGTGACAATAGAAGGGATCAGGGACGCCTTATTGGAGCATATGGAGCAAAGCAGGCGATGTGGGGGGGGGGGGCAGGAGCCCACCGGCAGGGCCCAGACTTGCCCCGGCAATTACAAAGGGCTCAATTAAAGGGGAACTTGCACTAATAGAATGAATCATTATATGTTTGTATTTCTGTATATTTGGTACTCATTCCTGCTGCCGACACTTCAGTCCTGCTGCGAGGAACCGGCACGGAGTTCAACTCTTATTATCCCTTCCTCCATGAGTTTCCTGCCCTGAAGAGCTTGCAATCTAAGGGACCTAATGCCACTTAACACACACTTTGCACGCTGGGGGGGGGGGGTCTCAGAGTTAAACTGCCTTCCTGCCCCTGGTGCCCTCCTTTCCTCTGGGAGTTTAATTGGGATTTTCATGGCCCCCCTAATCCTGTTCTGCCTGAGTTCAGTTGATTTAATCTGGTTGAGAGGGGGCCACATTTGCCCCGGGGGGGGCACAGACAGGGCAAGGGCACCTTGGTTGCACCCAACAGTTCCCCTGGGATATGGGGTTCAGCCTGAACCCTGATAGTCACCCCTAAATGTTTGTTTATGAAGGAGGGGTGGATAGCCGTGCCCCCCCCGACCGCTCCAGCCCCGGGGGGGGGGGGGTGGGGGGGGGATTACACCGTATAACCAGCCGCGTCCAATCCTTTAATCAGGCAAGATGTCCGCACTTAATATCCAGATGTAACCTTGGGCATTATATCATTTGGGCCGGAGCGGGAAACACTGGCGCTGCTGAAATGACAGGATTACCGGGTTTTTCATCAGTTTATGGCTGGAAGAGCGGGTGAAGGGCAGGTTTAGGCGGAGATGGGTTAACCCCTTCGCTCCCAGCTCGCCATGAACTCCCAGCATCCTTAGTAATGTGCATAATGATGCACATTCCTAATAGTGATAATCTTGTGACTATATGAGAGATATGAGAGATATAGGCTTTTTATTTTTTACCCAAAATGCAACATTTTTCTGCTTTGACTGTTGGGGGGTCTCTATAGAGCAGTGATGACTTGCAAGCAACATGTTCCTTACCAACCTTGGATGTTTCCCCCACATAGAGGCTGCCAATAGCCAATCACAGCCCCTATGTGGCACCCCTAGGTACATTTATTCATGCTTGTGTTGTCCCCCAACTCTTTTTACATTTGAGTGTGGCTCATGGGTAAATAAGGTTGGGGAACCCTGCTATAGAGTGTTACAAATGGGGGTTTAAAAAAAATGAATTGCTTTAATCAAGCAATATGACCAAAGACAAAACAATATGGCAGACCAAGCAGTATGGCAGACCAAGCAGTAAGGCAGACCAAGCAGTATGGCAGCCCAAGCAGTATGGCAGACCAAGCAATATGGCAGACCAAGCAGTATGGCAGACCAAGCAGTATGGCAGACCAAGCAGTATGGCAGACCAAGCAGTATGGCAGACCAAGCAATATGGCAGACCAAGCAGTATGACCAAGCAGTATGGCAGACCAAGCAGTAAGACCAAGCAATATGGCAGACCAAGCAATATGGCAGACCAAGCAGTATGACCAAGCAATATGGCAGACCAAGCAGTATGACCAAGCAATATGGCAGACCAAGCAGTATGGCAGACCAAGCAGTATAGGAAATAAAGCAGTATGGCAGACCAAGCAATATGGCAGACCAAGCAGTATGGCAGACCAAGCAGTATGGCAGACCAAGCAATATGGCAGACCAAGCAATATGGCAGACAAAGCAGTATGGCAGACCAAGCAATATGACAGAGCAAGCAGTATGGCAGACCAAGCAGTATGGCAGAGCAAGCAGTATGGCAGAGCAAGCAGTATGGCAGACCAAGCAGTATGGCAGACCAAGCAGTATGGCAGACCAAGCAATATGACAGAGCAAGCAGTATGGCAGACCAAGCAGTATGGCAGAGCAAGCAGTATGGCAGAGCAAGCAGTATGGCAGACCAAGCAGTATGGCAGAGCAAGCAGTATGGCAGACCAAGCGATATGGCAGAGCAAGCAGTATGGCAGACCAAGCAGTGTAGTAAATAAAGCAGTATGGCAGACCAAGCAGTGTAGTAAATAAAGCAGTATGGCAGAGCAAGCAGTATGGCAGAGCAAGCAGTATGGCAGAGCAAGCAGTATGGCAGACCAAGAAATATGGCAGACCAAGCAGTATGGCAGACCAAGCAATATGGCAGACCAAGCAATATGGCAGACCAAGCAATATGGCAGACCAAGCAGTGTAGTAAATAAAGCAGTATGGCAGAGCAAGCAGTATGGCAGAGCAAGCAGTATGGCAGACCAAGCAGTATGGCAGACCAAGCAGTATGGCAGACCAAGCAGTATGGCAGACCAAGCAATATGGCAGACCAAGCAGTATGGCAGACCAAGCAATATGGCAGACCAAGCAATATGGCAGACCAAGCAATATGGCAAGACCAGCAGTATGGCAGACCCAAGCAATATGGCAGACCAAGCAATATGGCAGACCAAGCAGTATGGCAGACCAAGCAATATGGCAGACCAAGCAATATGGCAGAGCAGCAGTATGGCAGACCAAGCAGTATGGCAGACCAAGCAGTGTAGTAAATAAAGCAGTAATGGGCAGACAAGCAGTGTAGTAAAATAAAGGCAGTATGGAGAGCAAGCAGTATGGCAGAGCAAGCAGTATGGCAGACCAAGCAATATGGCAGACCAAGCAATATGGCAGACCAAGCAATATGGCAGACCAAGCAGTATGGCAGACCAAAGCAATATGGCAGACCAAGCCAGTATGGGCATGGCAGACCAAGCAATATGGCAGACCAAGCAATATGGCAAGACCAAGCAATATGGCAGACAAGCAATATGGCAGACCAAGCATATGGCAGACCAAGCAATATGGCAGACCAAGCAATATGGCAGACCAAGCAATATGGCAGACCAAGCAATATGGCAGACCAAGCAATATGGCAGACCAAGCAATTATGGCAGACCAAGCATATGGCAGACCCAAAGCAATATGGCAGACCAAGCAGTAATGGCAGACCAAGCAATATGGCAGACCAAGCAAGTATGCGCACAGTATGGACCAAAGCAGTATGGCAGACCAAGCAGTATGGCAGACCAAGCAATATGGCAGAACCAAGCAGTATGGCAGACCAAGCAAATATGGCAGACCAAGCAGTATGGCAGACCAAGCAGTATGGCAGACCAAGCAGTATGGCAGACCAAGCAATATGGCAGACCAAGCAATATGGCAGACCAAGCAGTATGGCAGACCAAGCAATATGGCAGACCAAGCAGTATGGCAGACCAAGCAATATGGCAGACCAAGCAGTATGGCAGACCAAGCAGTATGGCAGACCAAGCAATATGGCAGACCAAGCAATATGGCAGACCAAGCAGTATGGCAGACCAAGCAATATGGCAGACCAAGCAGTATGGCAGACCAAGCAATATGGCAGACCAAGCAGTATGGCAGACCAAGCAATATGGCAGACCAAGCAGTATGACCAAGCAGTATGGCAGACCAAGCAGTATGGCAGACCAAGCAGTATGGCAGACCAAGCAGTATGGCAGACCAAGCAGTATGGCAGACCAAGCAGTGTAGTAAATAAAGCAGTATGGCAGACCAGTTTGCAGCAGGTAAGTTAAGGTAAGTGCTTATAGGGTCTTTGCTATAACAGACTGGAAGATTATTTGGTGTAGGAGTCAGGGCCCAAGTCCCACTGTGTCTCGGGAAGGGCTATAATCTCTCCTGTGAATCCCTTAAGATCCTCTGAGGGGTTATTATCCCGCTAGTGAATCCTTAAAGATCCCCAGAGGGGCCATAATCCGGCCAGAGAATCCCTTAACCTTTACTGATCCGCTTTACATTTAACCCTTACCCGACACTGATCTGATTGCCGTCTCCCTGACTCGCCAGCAACCCCTGTGTATCTACTAACCCACTGAGCCCCAGTCACTGGCACGAGATTAAAGGCCAAGTTTACCCTTAATATGACTCTATATCTAATTTACATGGGTGCAAAATCAGAAAGCCCTGGCTCCCCAGGGTAATGGAACATTCCTGCTCTTTCTATTGAGCCAATGAATATAAGGCTATGACTGCCTCCCTGTAGCCCTTGCCACCCTTGCCATGGGTGCCAATGCCCCTTAGGTGCCCATGTGAGCCCTTGCATCTGATTGTGATTATTCTGATTATTGGGAGCACTTGGAACGACTGTTCTTGCACCTGGAACGCACGTAGCACAAGTGAAAGCGACACGGTGCAGCTCTGCAGGGGATTCTGGGTTTTTACAATTAACCCCTACAGTGGGGGGGCACACAAAATCCTTCCCATAAACCCCCTGCAGGGGCAGAGGAACTGGCCAACATACAGGCCTCAGAAGGCTTTCTATGGGGATTTGCTGGAGTCCTGCTGCTGCCCGGCTGCTCCTGCTGGGGGCACAACACAAGGGCTCGGTGGGCTTCCTTTGAACCACAATCACCTGCGAGAGAAAAGCATAGCTAGGAATAAGCAAGGCGGAACGGCTTGGAATAACAGAAATCCTTAACTCTATTGTTGGGGGTTAAGGGGGGGAAGCAATTTTGCAGCTGAAAGCAGTATTTGTTTATCCCTATCTGGTTCTGACTCCTGAAACAATGTAGCGAGTCAATGCTCTGCCATAACACTTGAGGGAAGAATACCCACACACTGCTGGGGGCCAATCCGCTGTCATATTTCCCGGTCAAAGGGAAAATGAGGAAAAAAAACAATAGAAATATGTTGTAAATGGCACCAAAAGGGAAGGTTATTACAATCCTTATGTTAGACCTACAGGGGACATTGTGTCCACACTTAATAAAATGGAATGGAAGAATAATTATACATTAGGAACCTTAGAAAGAAAGAGAGAGAGAGAGAGAGAGGGAGAAAGAAAGAGAGAAAGAAAGAAAGAAAGAAAGAGAGAGAGGGAGGGAGAAAGAAAGAGAGAAAGAAAGAAAGAAAGAAAGAGAGAGAGAGAGAGAAAGATGAAAGAAAGAAAGAAAGAAAGAAAGAAAGAAAGAAAGAAAGAAAGAAAGAAAGAAAGAAAGAAAGAAAGAAAGAGAAAGGAAAATGAGAAAAAAACTATAGAAATATGTTGTTAATGGCACCAATGGGAAGGTTATTACAATCCTTATGTTAGACCTACAGGGGACATTGTGTCCACACTTAATGAAATAGAATGGAAGAATAATTATACATTAGGAACCTTAGAAAGAGAGAGAGAGAGAGAGAGAGGGAGAAAGAAAGAGAGAAAGAAAGAAAGAAAGAAAGAAAGAAAGAAAGAAAGAAAGAAAGAAAGAAAGAAAGAAAGAAAGAAAGAGAGGGAGGGAGAAAAAAGAAAGAAAGAAAGAGAGAGAGAGAGAGAAAGATGAAAGAAAGAAAGAAAGAAAGAGAGAGAGAGAGAGAAAGATGAAAGAAAGAAAGAAAGAAAGAAAGAAAGAGAAAGGAAAATGAGAAAAAAACTATAGAAATATGTTGTTAATGGCACCAATGGGAAGGTTATTACAATCCTTATGTTAGACCTACAGGGGACATTGTGTCCACACTTAATGAAATAGAATGGAAGAATAATTATACATTAGGAACCTTAGATGTTCCTTCGCATTATACATATATACCCCGGGAGGAAGGAGTTGGCGGAAGTAAATCGTTTTTTGAAGATGATGACGGTATGTCTTGGATACAGTGTCATTGTAGAGTGTAAGCTCTTTTGGGCAGGGCTCTCTTCCCCTCTTGTATCGGTTACTGATTGCTTTATATGTTACTCCTTGTAGAGTGTAAGCTCTTTTGGGCAGGGCTCTCTTCCCCTCTTGTATCGGTTATTGGTTGCTTTATATGTTACTCCTTGTAGAGTGTAAGCTCTTTTGGGCAGGGCTCTCTTCCCCTCTTGTATCGGTTATTGATTGCTTTATATGTTACTCCTTGTAGAGTGTAAGCTCTTTGGGGCAGGGCTCCCTTCCCCTCCTGTATCGGTTACTGATTGCTTTATATGTTACTCCTTGTAGATTGTAAGCTCTTTTGGGCAGGGCTCCCTTCCCCTCCTGTATCGGTTATTGATTGCTTTATATGTTACTCCTTGTAGAGTGTAAGCTCTTTTGGGCAGGGCTCTCTTCCCCTCTTGTATCGGTTACTGATTGCTTTATATGTTACTCCTTGTAGATTGTAAGCTCTTTGGGGCAGGGCTCTCTTCCCCTCTTGTATCGGTTACTGATTGCTTTATATGTTACTCCTTGTAGAGTGTAAGCTCTTTTGGGCAGGGCTCTCTTCCCCTCTTGTATCGGTTACTGATTGCTTTATATGTTACTCCTTGTAGATTGTAAGCTCTTTGGGGCAGGGCTCTCTTCCCCTCTTGTATCGGTTACTGATTGCTTTATATGTTACTCCTTGTAGATTGTAAGCTCTTTGGGGCAGGGCTCTCTTCCCCTCTTGTATCGGTTACTGATTGCTTTATATGTTACTCCTTGTAGATTGTAAGCTCTTTGGGGCAGGGCTCTCTTCCCCTCTTGTATCGGTTACTGATTGCTTTATATGTTACTCCTTGTAGATTGTAAGCTCTTTTGGGCAGGGCTCCCTTCACCTCCTGTATCGGTTACTGATTGCTTTATATGTTACTCTGTATGCCCAATGTATGGAACCCACTTATTGTACAGCGCTGCGGGATATGTTGGCGCTTTATAAATAAATGTCCCTTTTACAGCTGTTTTAGAGGTTTTCAGGTTTTTTTGATGACTTTTTTTTAATGAAAAAGCTGCTGTTTTCACGTCTTTTACGTGACTTTTTTTGTTCATCACAACATATTTCTGATATTATTAATGGGTTTGAGTTAACTTTTAGTACAATGTAGACAGTGCTATTTTGCAATTGGTCTTCATTTTATATTACTTATAGTTTTTTAGTTATTTTATTTTTAGTTGAGGAGCTCTCCAGTTTGGAGTTTCAGCAGTTATTTGGTTGCTAGGGACCAAGTTACCTTAGTAACCAGGGAGTGGTTTGGATGAGGGACAGGTATATGAATAGGGGAGCGGCTGAATAGAAAGATAAGGAATAAAAAGTAACAATAACAATAAAACTGGAGCCTCACAGAGCAATAGGGTTTGGCTGCCGGGGTCAGTGACCCTCATTTAAAAAAGAGTTGGAACAAGAAGGCAAATAATTCAGAAACTATAACAAATAAATAATGAAGACCATTAGAAAAGTTGCTTAGAATTGGCCTTACTATAACATACCAACATACACCCCTTTAGGCAGCTGGTTGTGCTACATTGTTTCAGCAGTCGGTACCAGGGGTGCACACAGTCAGGCAGATACACTCACATTATCTCTAATGCTGAGAGGGAGAAGAGGGACATGAACCTGTCTCTGTGCAGATCAGCGTTTGTTTCCCCGGTGAGAGCTTTTAATTAGCATCAGATCACAGCTGATTTCTCCTGACTGTGCGGGGTCGGGGGTCACCGGGACACTCATTAGGGAGCTGCTGAGTCTAATGAATGTGCTGTACGTGGGGGGGACAATCTGTCCCCTGCCATCCTCGCCCTCTGGGCTCGCGCTCCTCTTCATTCCCATGCTGAGCAGATCGAAGGGCTCACCCAACCAATATCCTAATGGGGGCTAATAAGGTCTGCTCCCTCATTAATTATTAACCCCTTCAATAAGCGCCACATTAGCAACAGATTGCAAGCTCCTCTGTGCATTGTGCAGGGGCCAGGCCTGCTGTGTATGGCTGGTAAAGGGGAAAGGAACCCCGGGAACATGAAAGAAAGAAAGTGAGAGTGAGAACTAGAAATACAAAGAAAAAAAGTAAAAGGGGAAAAGAACCTCAGGACACCAGAACCTTGCAGAGAAATGGAAAGTCAGAGAGGAAAAATAATTTTGCTTTAAATTTAGACGAAATTAACCAAATAAAGAATATTCCTGGGAATAAAAGAACAAAGAAGAGAGAGAGAAAGAAAGTGAGAGAGAAAGAAAGAAATAGAAAGAGAGAGAAAGAAAAAAAGAAAGAAATAGAGAGAGAGAGAAAGAAAGAAATAGAGAAAGAAAGAAAGAAATAGAGAGAGAAAGAAAGAAAGAAAGAAATAGAGAAAGAAAGAAATAGAGAAAGAAAGAAAGAAATAGAGAGAGAGAGAAAGAAAGAAAGAAAATTAGAGAGAGAGAAAGAAAGAAAGAAAGAAATAGAGAGCGAGAGAGAAAGAAAGAAAGAAAGAAATAGAGAGAAAAAGAAAGAAAGAAATTAGAGAGAGAGAGAGAGAGAGAGAGAGAGAGAGTACGAAAGAAATAGAGAGAGAGAAAGAAAGAAAGCGAGAGAAAGAAAGAAAGAAATAGATAGAGAAAGAAAGAAAGAAAAGAAATAGAGAGAGAAAGAAAGAAAATTAGAGAGAGAAAGAAAGAAAGAAAGCGAGAGAGAAAGAAAGAAAATTAGAGAGAGAGAGATAGAAAATAAGAAAGAAATAGAGAGAGAGAGAAAGAAAGAAAGAAAGACAATTAGAGAGAGAGAAAGAAAGAAAGAAATAGAGAGAGAAAGTAAGAAAGAAATAGAGAGAGAAAGAAAGAAAGCGAGAGAGAAAGAAAGAAAGAAAGCGAGAGAGAAAGAAAGAAAGAAAGCGAGAGAGAGAGAAAGAAAGAAATTAGAGAGAGAGAGATAGAAAGTAAGAAAGAAATAGAGAGAGAGAGAAAGAAAGAAAGACAATTAGAGAGAGAGAAAGAAAGAAAGAAATAGAGAGAGAAAGGAAGAAAGAAATAGAGAGAGAAAGAAAGAAAGAAAATTAGAGAGAGAAAGAAAGAAAATTAGAGAGAGAGAGATAGAAAGTAAGAAAGAAATAGAGAGAAAGAAAATTAGAGAGAGAAAGAAAATTAGAGAGAGAAAGAAAGAAAATTAGAGAGAGAGAAAGAAACAAAGAAATAGAGAGAGAGAAAGAAAGAAAGAAAGAAAGAAAGAAGGAAAGAAATAGAGAGAGAAAGAAAGAAAGAAAATTAGAGAGAGAGAAAGAAAGAAAGAAAGAAATAGAGAGAGAGAAAGAAAGAAAGAAGGAAAGAAAGAAAAAAAAGAAATAGAGAGAGAAAAAAAGAAAGAAAATTAGAGAGAGAGAGAGAAAGAAAGAAGGAAAGAAAGAAAGAAAGAGAGAAAGAAAGAAAGAGAGAAAGAAAGAAAGAGAGAAAGAAAGAAAGAGAGAAAGGGAATGAAAGACGGAAAAAGAAAGAAAGAATGAAAGAAAGAAATGGAAAAGAAAAACAAATTCCATAAGATAATGAGGCCCCACGCCTATAGAGTTATCAATAAACGACATAAAAACCTTTAGACGCAGCCAATGAATGTTTGTATACTGTATATCCAGTATGGGCTGCAGCCAAACTACAAGTCCCAGCATCCCCCCCACCCCCACAGGCGTGTGCCCCTGATGCACCTCACATACTGCAACTACATCCAACCATGGGAGCTTCAGTGCCTATACATTATAGTATATTGCCCCAGCCTTACTCTACAGGGCCGGGGGCCACATTATCATACGCTATTTGTCTCTCTCTCTCTCTCTCTAATTTGTTCTTTCATTTTCACTTTCTTGTCTTGGTCTTTCTTTCTCTGTTTTGCTCTCTTTTGCCCTCCATTTAATTTCCTTTTTTCTCTCTGTCGCTCTTTTTCCCTCTGTCTTTCTATTTCTTTCATTCTTCCCCCTTTTTTGTAGCTGGGCCCCTAAATCCTGTGTTTCCAGAGACTGACATTTGCTCTAATGGTCCCATCTCTCATGCTCTTATCATGGGAGGCATCTTCCCACCCTGAGTGAGAGCAGGGTCCCTACGGAGGGGACTTCGGGGCAGCGGAGGGACAACATGGGGGAGGAGGGGGGTCTTAATCCTCTAATCTTGTTAAAGAAAATCCCATTGGCTTTGGGAGGTCAGTAAATTAATTAAAAGTGAGAGGTGGGAGCAGGGGTCAGGGGGAAGGTATTTCTAACCAGGTGTCACATTCTCAGCCCTGGGTGTCAGGGAAACTCCCCCAGTAGCACCAGTTAAATAAGCAAATGATTAAGCCCTGACTGGCCATGAAACAACATTCATTGGGGGGCTGCTGGGATTTGTAGTTCAATGTGAAAGCAACTGCTGGTGACAGGTGGTTTCCATTAAAGCAAATGACTGGAGGAATAGCTTCCCCTCTGACTTGGTGGAGGATGCGGGCCTTATTGGGAAATAAATCTTTCTCCGATATAATATTCCTACAGACGGGGGCAAGGGAGATACCAATCAAAGGGAAGGTCCTGACACAGGAACCCGATACCAACAAATTAAATATTGAGCAGATAAAAATCAATTCATTATATTGACCCAGACATCTGAGAAGGAAACGCAAACTCGGCCATTTGTTTGGCTAGTGTCACAGTGGCCACTTTACTCACCCATTGTGCCCAATGGAGCCCTTGTCTGGGAAGGGGGCTGCAGCTGTGGGATCCTATGTACTGGGTGGGGGTCTAAAGTGCAAGCTCTGTAGCCAGTAGCCGGAGGGGGCTAATTGGCTGCCATACTGCCTGGCCATTGCTCTGTGATGGAGATATTATTATTATTATTTATAAAGCGCCAACATATCCCGCAGCGCTGTACAATAAGTGGGTTCCATACATTGGGCATACAGAGTAACATATAAAGCAATCAGTAACCGATACAGGAGGGGAAGGGAGCCCTGCCCAAAAGAGCTTACACTCTACAAGGAGTAACATATAAAGCAATCAGTAACCGATACAGGAGAGGAAGGGAGCCCTGCCCAAAAGAGCTTACACTCTACAAGGAGTAACATATAAAGCAATCAGTAACCGATACAGGAGGGGAAGGGAGCCCTGCCCAAAAGAGCTTACACTCTACAAGGAGTAACATATAAAGCAATCAGTAACCGATACAGGAGGGGAAGAGAGCCCTGCCCAAAAGAGCTTACACTCTACAAGGAGTAACATATAAAGCAATCAGTAACCGATACAGGAGGGGAAGGGAGCCCTGCCCTAAAGAGCTTACACTCTACAAGGAGTAACATATAAAGCAATCAGTAACCGATACAGGAGGGGAAGGGAGCCCTGCCCTAAAGAGCTTACACTCTACAAGGAGTAACATATAAAGCAATCAGTAACCGATACAGGAGGGGAAGGGAGCCCTGCCCCTAAAGAGCTTACACTCTACAAGGAGTAACATATAAAGCAATCAATAACCGATACAGGAGGGGAAGGGAGCCCTGCCCTAAAGAGCTTACACTCTACAAGGAGTAACATATAAAGCAATCAATAACCGATACAGGAGGGGAAGGGAGCCCTGCCCTAAAGAGCTTACAATCTACAAGGAGTAACATATAAAGCAATCAGTAACCGATACAGGAGGGGAAGAGAGCCCTGCCCAAAAGAGCTTACACTCTACAAGGAGTAACATATAAAGCAATCAATAACCGATACAGGAGGGGAAGAGAGCCCTGCCCAAAAGAGCTTACAATCTACAAGGAGTAACATATAAAGCAACCAATAACCGATACAGGAGGGGAAGGGAGCCCTGCCCAAAAGAGCTTACAATCTACAAGGAGTAACATATAAAGCAATCAGTAACCGATACAGGAAGGGAAGGGAGCCCTGCCCAAAAGAGCTTACACTCTACAAG
Source organism: Xenopus tropicalis (assembly GCF_000004195.4). NCBI lineage: Eukaryota > Metazoa > Chordata > Amphibia > Anura > Pipidae > Xenopus > Xenopus tropicalis. Next base: position 128,677,595 of record NC_030683.2, on the reverse strand, counting down.
GAGTAACATATAAAGCAACCAATAACCGATACAGGAGGGGAAGGGAGCCCTGCCCAAAAGAGCTTACACTCTACAAGGAGTAACATATAAAGCAATCAGTAACCGATACAGGAGGGGAAGGGAGCCCTGCCCAAAAGAGCTTACAATCTACAAGGAGTAACATATAAAGCAATCAGTAACCGATACAAGAGGGGAAGAGAGCCCTGCCCAAAAGAGCTTACACTCTACAAGGAGTAACATATAAAGCAATCAGTAACCGATACAGGAGGTGAAGAGAGCACTGCCCAAAAGAGCTTACACTCTACAAGGAGTAACATATAAAGCAATCAGTAACCGATACAGGAGGTGAAGGGAGCCCTGCCCAAAAGAGCTTACACTCTACAAATAAAGTCCCGTAATCCTTTAGATTGTAAGCTCTTGTGAGCAGGGCCCTCTGATCCCATTTTTAATGTTGAATAACTGTAAGGTGCTTCTGAACTTGCTGGCTCTATATAAATAAATGATGATGATGATAGTAGAACAAATACAGTTGTATCATACAGCCTGACTGTAAGTGATGCTTCTTAGGCTTTATCGCCCCCTGCTGGTCCCAGATGGTATAAGATAGAAGCCCAGAGCGTACAGACCCGCAGCGGCGCAGGATTGTGTGTGTCAGCAGCTCTGGCTAGGGATCATGCATCAGCTTCATTACTGTGACATGCCTCTGGGAATATTGATTATCCCTGAGCGGATCATTATTTCTAAGCAAGGAAATTGACCACGAGTTATAGCAGTGGGGTAGGAACTGTCAGAGCGGGGATGTCTCTACAGCATGAATCTTCGGGATGCTGGCCAGCTAGCCCAGACTGGCACCTTACAGCCCCCCTGGCATTCCCAGTACCCAGAGGCACAAACAGCCCCCCCAGCCCAATAAATAGTGACTGTCTGTGGCACCTTACAGCCCCCCGGCATTCCCAGTACCCAGAGGCACAAACAGCCCCCCAGCCCAATAAATAGTGACTGTCTGTGGCACCTTACAGCCCCCCTGGCATTCCCAGTACCCAGAGGCACAAACAGCCCCCCAGCCCAATAAATAGTGACTGTCTGTGGCACCTTACAGCCCCCCCTGGCATTCCCAGTACCCAGAGGCACAAACAGCCCCCCCCCAGCCCAATAAATAGTGATTGTCTGTGGCACCTTACAGCCCCCTGGCATTCCCAGTACCCAGAGGCACAAACAGCCCCCCCCCCAGCCCAATAAATAGTGAGTGTCTGTGGCACCTTACAGCCCCCTGGCATTCCCAGTACCCAGAGGCACAAACAGCCCCCCCCAGTCCAATAAATAGTGACTGTCTGTGGCACCTTACAGCCCCCCTGGCATTCCCAGTACCCAGAGGCACAAACAGCCCCCCCCAGTCCAATAAATAGTGACTGTCTGTGGCACCTTACAGCCCCCCCGGCATTCCCAGTACCCAGAGGCACAAACAGCCCCCCCCCCAGCCCAATAAATAGTGACTGTCTGTGGCACCTTACAGCCCCCCCCTGGCATTCCCAGTACCCAGAGGCACAAACAGCCCCCCCCCAGCCCATTAAATAGTAACTGTCTGCGGCACCTTACAGCCCCCTGGCATTCCCAGTACCCAGAGGCACAAACAGCCCCCCTAGCCAAATAAATAGTGACTGTCTGTGGCACCTTACAGCCCCCCTGGCATTCCCAGTACCCAGAGGCACAAACAGCCCCCCCCCCAGCCCAATAAATAGTGACTGTCTGTGGCACCTTACAGCCCCCCTGGCATTCCCAGTACCCAGAGGCACAAACAGCCCCCCCAGCCCAATAAATAGTGACTGTCTGTGGCACCTTACAGCCCCCCTGGCATTCCCAGTACCCAGAGGCACAAACAGCCCCCCCCCCCCCAGCCCAATAAATAGTGACTGTCTGTGGCACCTTACAGCCCCCTGGCATTCCCAGTACCCAGAGGCACAAACAGCCCCCCCCAGCCCAATAAATAGTGACTGTCTGTGGCACCTTACAGCCCCCCTGGCATTCCCAGTACCCAGAGGCACAAACAGCCCCCCCCAGCCCAATAAATAGTGACTGTCTGTGGCACCTTACAGGCCCCCTGGCATTCCCAGTACCCAGAGGCACAAACAGCCCCCCCAGCCCAATAAATAGTGACTGTCTGTGGCACCTTACAGCCCCCCTGGCATTCCCAGTACCCAGAGGCACAAACAGCCCCCCCCCCAGCCCAATAAATAGTGACTGTCTGTGGCACCTTACAGCCCCCCTGGCATTCCCAGTACCCAGAGGCACAAACAGCCCCCCCCCCCCCAGCCCAATAAATAGTGACTGTCTGTGGCACCTTACAGCCCCCCTGGCATTCCCAGTACCCAGAGGCACAAACAGCCCCCCCCCAGCCCAATAAATAGTGACTGTCTGTGGCACCTTACAGCCCCCCTGGCATTCCCAGTACCCAGAGGCACAAACAGCCCCCCCCCCAGCCCAATAAATAGTGACTGTCTGTGGCACCTTACAGCCCCCCCGGCATTCCCAGTACCCAGAGGCACAAACAGCCCCCCCCAGCCCAATAAATAGTGACTGTCTGTGGCACCTTACAGCCCCCCCGGCATTCCCAGTACCCAGAGGCACAAACAGCCCCCCCCAGCCCAATAAATAGTGACTGTCTGTGGCACCTTACAGCCCCCCTGGCATTCCCAGTACCCAGAGGCACAAACAGCCCCCCCCAGCCCAATAAATAGTGACTGTCTGTGGCACCTTACAGCCCCCTGGCATTCCCAGTACCCAGAGGCACAAACAGCCCCCCCCCCAGCCCAATAAATAGTGACTGTCTGTGGCACCTTACAGCCCCCCTGGCATTCCCAGTACCCAGAGGCACAAACAGCCCCCCTAGCCAAATAAATAGTGACTGTCTGTGGCACCTTACAGCCCCCCTGGCATTCCCAGTACCCAGAGGCACAAACAGCCCCCCCCCAGCCCAATAAATAGTGACTGTCTGTGGCACCTTACAGCCCCCCTGGCATTCCCAGTACCCAGAGGCACAAACAGCCCCCCCAGCCCAATAAATAGTGACTGTCTGTGGCACCTTACAGCCCCCCTGGCATTCCCAGTACCCAGAGGCACAAACAGCCCCCCCCCCCCCAGCCCAATAAATAGTGACTGTCTGTGGCACCTTACAGCCCCCCTGGCATTCCAGTACCCAGAGGCACAAACAGCCCCCCCCAGCCCAATAAATAGTGACTGTCTGTGGCACCTTACAGCCCCCCTGGCATTCCCAGTACCCAGAGGCACAAACAGCCCCCCCAGCCCAATAAATAGTGACTGTCTGTGGCACCTTACAGCCCCCTGGCATTCCCAGTACCCAGAGGCACAAACAGCCCCCCCCAGCCCAATAAATAGTGACTGTCTGTGGCACCTTACAGGCCCCCTGGCATTCCCAGTACCCAGAGGCACAAACAGCCCCCCCAGCCCAATAAATAGTGACTGTCTGTGGCACCTTACAGCCCCCCTGGCATTCCCAGTACCCAGAGGCACAAACAGCCCCCCCAGCCCAATAAATAGTGACTGTCTGTGGCACCTTACAGCCCCCCTGGCATTCCCAGTACCCAGAGGCACAAACAGCCCCCCCAGCCCAATAAATAGTGACTGTCTGTGGCACCTTACAGCCCCCCTGGCATTCCCAGTACCCAGAGGCACAAACACCCCCCAGCCCAATAAATAGTGACTGTCTGTGGCACCTTACAGCCCCCCTGGCATTCCCAGTACCCAGAGGCACAAACAGCCCTCCCCCCCAGCCCAATAAATAGTGACTGTCTGTGGCACCTTACAGCCCCCCTGGCATTCCCAGTACCCAGAGGCACAAACAGCCCCCCCCCAGCCCAATAAATAGTGACTGTCTGTGGCACCTTACAGCCCCCCTGGCATTCCCAGTACCCAGAGGCACAAACAGCCCCCCCAGCCCAATAAATAGTGACTGTCTGTGGCACCTTACAGCCCCCCTGGCATTCTCAGTACCCAGGGGCACAAACAGCCCCCCCCCCCAGCCCAATAACTAGTGACTGTCTGTGGCACCTTACAGCCCCCTGGCATTCCCAGTACCCAGAGGCACAAACAGCCCCCCCCCAGCCCAATAAATAGTGACTGTCTGTGGCACCTTACAGCCCCCCTGGCATTCCCAGTACCAGAGGCACAAACAGCCCCCCCAGCCCAATAAATAGTGACTGTCTGTGGCACCTTACAGCCCCCTGGCATTCCCAGTACCCAGAGGCACAAACAGCCCCCCCCCCAGCCCAATAAATAGTGACTGTCTGTGGCACCTTACAGCCCCTGGCATTCCCAGTACCCAGAAGCACAAACAGCCCCCCCCCAGCCCAATAAATAGTGACTGTCTGTGGCACCTTACAGCCCCCCTGGCATTCCCAGTACCCAGAAGCACAAACAGCCCCCCCCCCAGCCCAATAAATAGTGACTGTCTGTGGCACCTTACAGCCCCCTGGCATTCCCAGTACCCAGAAGCACAAACAGCCCCCCCCCAGCCCAATAAATAGTGACTGTCTGTGACACCTTACAGCCCCCCTGGCATTCTCAGTACCCAGGGGCACAAACAGCCCCCCCCCAGCCCAATAAATAGTGACTGTCTGTGGCACCTTACAGCCCCCCTGGTATTCCCAGTACCCAGAGGCACAAAAAGCCCCCCCCAGCCCAATAAATAGTGACTCCCTCTGGCACCTTACAGCCCCCCTGGTATTTGCCAGAACCCACAGGCCGGGCTGCTAAACAACAGCAAACTGAAAACATTGCAGCCCCTACCCATCAGGTCCCACACTGGCTCCATCAGTAAGTGGCCATTTGTAAATGTGGATGAACTTATCCCTTTAATGGGAAACAAAACATCTGCAGAGAGGGCAAAAAATAGTGGGTGGGGTGACGGAAGGGGCCGGTGGGGTAGCAAGAAGTTCCGGGCTTCACAGAAGATAATTTCAAGGGCACTCAGTGCAATTTAAGAATAAGACATTTTTCATTAATATATAAAATACTCCTTATCTGTCAGTATCCATGTGGGCCCTCAATAGTTTCAAGGAGCCTCCATTCTCTATAGTTACACCCCTGGGGGAGGCTAAGGGGGCACAGATAGAGCGGAGGGAGAGGTGGAAAGGGGCATGAGAAAGGAGTGAGGTGGGTATCAAGCATGAAAGGAGCAGGGGGAGGCAGAGAAGGCCGGGATATATGAAATGAGTAGGTTAGAGAGTGCATGGATATATGAAATGAGTAGGTTAGAGAGTGCATGGATATATGAAATGAGTAGGTTAGAGAGTGCATGGATATATGAAATGAGTAGGTTAGAGAGTGCATGGATATATGAAATGAGTAGGTTAGAGAGTGCATGGATATATGAAATGAGTAGGTTAGAGAGAGCATGGATATATGAAATGAGTAGGTTAGAGAGAGCATGGATATATGAAATGAGTAGGTTAGAGAAGGCCGGGATATATGAAATGAGTAGGTTAGAGAGTGCATGGATATATGAAATGAGTAGGTTAGAGAGAGCATGGATATATGAAATGAGTAGGTTAGAGAGTGCATGGATATATGAAATGAGTAGGTTAGAGAGAGCATGGATATATGAAATGAGTAGGTTAGAGAGAGCATGGATATATGAAATGAGTAGGTTAGAGAGAGCATGGATATATGAAATGAGTAGGTTAGAGAGAGCATGGATATATGAAATGAGTAGGTTAGAGAGAGCATGGATATATGAAATGAGTAGGTTAGAGAGTGCATGGATATATGAAATGAGTAGGTTAGAGAGTGCATGGATATATGAAATGAGTAGGTTAGAGAGAGCATGGATATATGAAATGAGTAGGTTAGAGAGAGCATGGATATATGAAATGAGTAGGTTAGAGAAGGCCGGGATATATGAAATGAGTAGGTTAGAGAGAGCATGGATATATGAAATGAGTAGGTTAGAGAGAGCATGGATATATGAAATGAGTAGGTTAGAGAGTGCATGGATATATGAAATGAGTAGGTTAGAGAGTGCATGGATATATGAAATGAGTAGGTTAGAGAGTGCATGGATATATGAAATGAGTAGGTTAGAGAGTGCATGGATATATGAAATGAGTAGGTTAGAGAGTGCATGGATATATGAAATGAGTAGGTTAGAGAGAGCATGGATATATGAAATGAGTAGGTTTAGAGAGAGCATGATATATGAAATGAGTAGGTTAGAGAAGGCCGGGATATATGAAATGAGTAGGTTAGAGAGTGCATGGATATATGAAATGAGTAGGTTAGAGAGAGCATGGATATATGAAATGAGTAGGTTAGAGAGTGCATGGATATATGAAATGAGTAGGTTAGAGAGAGCATGGATATATGAAATGAGTAGGTTAGAGAAGGCCGGGATATATGAAATGAGTAGGTTAGAGAGAGCATGGATATATGAAATGAGTAGGTTAGAGAAGGCCGGGATATATGAAATGAGTAGGTTAGAGAGAGCATGGATATATGAAATGAGTAGGTTAGAGAGAGCATGGATATATGAAATGAGTAGGTTAGAGAGTGCATGGATATATGAAATGAGTAGGTTAGAGAAGGCCGGGATATATGAAATGAGTAGGTTAGAGAGAGCATGGATATATGAAATGAGTAGGTTAGAGAAGGCCGGGATATATGAAATGAGTAGGTTAGAGAGTGCATGGATATATGAAATGAGTAGGTTAGAGAAGGCCGGGATATATGAAATGAGTAGGTTAGAGAGAGCATGGATATATGAAATGAGTAGGTTAGAGAAGGCCGGGATATATGAAATGAGTAGGTTAGAGAGGCATGGATATATGAATGAGTAGGTTAGAGAGAGCCGGATATATGAAATGAGTAGGTTAGAGAGAGCATGGATATATGAAATGAGTAGGTTAGAGAAGGCCGGGATATATGAAATGAGTAGGTTAGAGAGTGCATGGATATATGAAATGAGTAGGTTAGAGAAGGCCGGGATATATGAAATGAGTAGGTTAGAGAGAGCATGGATATATGAAATGAGTAGGTTAGAGAAGGCCGGGATATATGAAATGAGTAGGTTAGAGAGAGCATGGATATATGAAATGAGTAGGTTAGAGAAGGCCGGATATTGAAATGAGTAGGTTTAGAGAGTGCATGGATATATGAAATGAGTTAGGTGGATATATGAAATGAGTAGGTTAGAGAGTGCATGGATATATGAAATGAGTAGGTTAGAGAGTGCATGGATATATGAAATGAGTAGGTTAGAGAGTGCATGGATATATGAATGAGTAAGGTTTAGAGAAGGCCGGGATATATGAAATGAGTAGGTTAGAGAGTGCATGGATATATGAAATGAGTAGGTTAGAGAGAGGCATGGATATATGAAATGAGTAGGTTAGAGAGCGCATGGATATATGAAATGAGTAGGTTAGAGAGTGCATGGATATATGAAATGAGTAGGTTAGAGAGTGCATGGATATATGAAATGAGTAGGTTAGAGAGTGCATGGATATATGAAATGAGTAGGTTAGAGAGAGCATGGATATATGAAATGAGTAGGTTAGAGAGTGCATGGATATATGAAATGAGTAGGTTAGAGAGTGCATGGATATATGAAATGAGTAGGTTAGAGAGTAGCATGGATATATGAAATGAGTAGGTTAGAGAGTGCATGGATATATTGAAATGAGTAGGTTTAGAGAGTGCATGGATATATGAAATGAGTAGGTTAGAGAGTGCATGATATATGAAATGAGTAGGTTAGAGAGTGCATGGATATATGAAATGAGTAGGTTAGAGAGTGCATGGATATATGAAATGAGTAGGTTAGAGAGTGCATGGATATATGAACATGAGTAGGTTAGAGAAGGCCGGGATATATGAAATGAGTAGGTTAGAGAAGGCCGGGATATATGAAATGAGTAGGTTAGAGAGAGCATGGGATATATGAAATGAGTAGGTTAGAGAGAGCATGGATATATGAAATGGTAGTAGAGGCATGGATATTGAAAGAGTAGGTTAGAGAGGCATGGATATATGAAATGAGTAGGTTAGAGAGTGCATGGATATATGAAATGAGTAGGTTAGAGAGTGCATGGATATATGAAATGAGTAGGTTAGAGAGTGCATGGATATATGAAATGAGTAGGTTAGAGAGTGCATGGATATATGAAATGAGTAGGTTAGAGAGTGCATGGATATATGAAATGAGTAGGTTAGAGAGTGCATGGATATATGAAATGAGTAGGTTAGAGAGTGCATGGATATATGAAATGAGTAGGTTAGAGAGTGCATGGATATATGAAATGAGTAGGTTAGAGAGTGCATGGATATATGAAATGAGTAGGTTAGAGAGTGCATGGAGAAGAAGTCTGAGAGAGCATGGAGACGGGAAGAGGAGTAAGAGAAGTGGGGGCACCGGGGTGAGGGAAAGAGGAGGCTAAGAGGGAACAGAAATGGAGGATGGAGTGTGGAGGAGTCAAAAAGGGGACAACGATGGGTAGGGGAGGAGGTGGAGCGGCACAGAGGTAGGGAGGGAATAAGGTAGAGGCCAAGAGTGCACAGACATAGGGGAAAGAGTGGGGACTTGGCGGAGAAGGCAGGGAGGTTGCAAAAGGAGTGGGGAATTGTAGGAAATGGGATGGGTGTGGAGGAGAAGGAGGGAAGATAGAGAGAGCAGGTAGATTGGGGAAGGAGTGGGGGACATGTTGATGAGGGTATGGGGGGGGACGTGATGGGGGGGACATGTGATGGGTTGGAAGGGAAGGGGGGGACATGTTGATAAGGGGGATATGGGAAGGTGGGGACACGTTGATGAGGGTATGGATATGGGGAAGGAGTGGGGACATGTTGATGAGGGTATGGATATGGGGAAGGAGTGGGGGACATGTTGATGAGGGTATGGATATGGGGAAGGAGTGGGGGACATGTTGATAAGGGTATGGATATGGGGAAGGAGTGGGGGACATGTTGATGAGGGTATGGATATGGGGAAGGAGTGGGGGACACGTTGATGAGGGTATGGATATGGGGAAGGAGTGGGGGACATGTTGATGAGGGTATGGATATGGGGAAGGAGTGGGGACATGTTGATGAGGGTATGGATATGGGGAAGGAGTGGGGGACATGTTGATAAGGGTATGGATATGGGGAAGGAGTGGGGGACATGTTGATAAGGGTATGGATATGGGGAAGGAGTGGGGGACACGTTGATGGGGTATGGATATGGGGAAGGAGTGGGGGACATGTTGATGGGGGTATGGATATGGGGAAGGAGTGGGGGACACGTTGATAAGGGTATGGATATGGGGAAGGAGTGGGGGACATGTTGATGGGGGTATGGATATGGGGAAGGAAGTGGGGGACATGTTGATGGGGTATGGATATGGGGAAGGAGTGGGGGGACACGTTGATAAGGGTATGGATATGGGGAAGGAGTGGGGGACATGTTGATGGGGTATGGATATGGGGAAGGAGTGGGGGACATGTTGATGGGGGTATGGATATGGGGAAGGAGTGGGGGACACGTTGATAAGGGTATGGATATGGGGAAGGAGTGGGGGACATGTTGATGGGGGTATGGATATGGGGAAGGAGTGGGGGACACGTTGATAAGGGTATGGATATGGGGATGGAGTGGGGGACATGTTGATGAGGGTATGGATATGGGGAAGGAGTGGGGGACATGTTGATGAGGGTATGGATATGGGGAAGGAGTGGGGGACATGTTGATGAGGGTATGGATATGGGGAAGGAGTGGGGGACATGTTGATGAGGGTATGGATATGGGGGAAGGGAGTGGGGACATGTTGATAAGGGTTATGGATATGGGGAAGGAGTGGGGGACATGTTGATAAGGGTATGGATATGGGAAGGAGTGGGGGACACGTTGATGGGGGTATGGATATGGGGAAGGAGTGATGGGGACATGTTGATAAGGGTATGGATGGAGTGGGGGAAGTGAGGGGGTTGGGGGGGGGGACACGGTATGATGGGGGCATGGATATGGGGAAGGAAGTGGGGGACACGTTGATGGGGGCCCATGGATATGGGGAAGGAGTGGGGGCACACGTGATGGGGAATGGATATGGGGAAGGAGTGGGGGACATGTTGATGGGGGAATGGATGATGGGGAAGGAGTGGGGGACACGTAATGGGGGTATGGATAATGGGAAGGACGTGGGGGACACGTTGATGGGGGCATGGATATGGGAAGGAGTGGGGGACCATGTTGATGGGGTTGGATATGGGGAAGGAGTGGGGGACAGTGATGAGGGTTGGATATGGGGAAGGAGTGGGGACATGTGATGATGAGGGTATGGATATTGGGAAGAGGGGGGACATGTTTCGTGGAGGGTATGGATATGGGGAGGAGTGGGGGACATGTTGCAATGAGGGATGGATATGGGGAAGGAGTGGGGGACATGTTGATAAGGGTATGGATATGGGGAAGGAGTGGGGGACATGTTGATAAGGGTATGGATATGGGGATGGAGTGGGGACATGTTGATGAGGGTATGGATATGGGGAAGGAGTGGGGGACATGTTGATGAGGGTATGGATATGGGGAAGGAGTGGGGGACATGTTGATAAGGGTATGGATATGGGGAAGGAGTGGGGGACATGTTGATGAGGGTATGGATATGGGGAAGGAGTGGGGGACACGTTGATGAGGGTATGGATATGGGGAAGGAGTGGGGGACACGTTGATGGGGGTATGGATATGGGGAAGGAGTGGGGGACACGTTGATGAGGGTATGGATATGGGGAAGGAGTGGGGGACACGTTGATGGGGGTATGGATATGGGGAAGGAGTGGGGGACACGTTGATGGGGGTATGGATATGGGGAAGGAGTGGGGGACATGTTGATGAGGGTATGGATATGGGGAAGGAGTGGGGGACACGTTGATGGGGGTATGGATATGGGGACGGAGTGGGGGACACGTTGATGGGGGCATGGATATGGGGAAGGAGTGGGGACTTGCAGGAGAGGTTATGAAGCGGAGGCATTAGGGAAAGTAAGGAGGGCAGGAAGACTAGGGAAGGGGCAGGATATTGCGCTAAGCAGTTTAATGTTCAGGATGGCACTGGCTCCACACAATATTATTGCGCTGAGGTGCAAATATATCAGCACGGAGTGTATCCCTACAAGTGTGCGTATGATCTGGTCACTGCCAACACCTCACTAATATTGTTGGAACCCCCCTCACATCCTGCAACTTGGGGGCCAGAGACCCACTTGTTTGATGAGCCCACCTAATGCCTCCTGCCCAGCCCAAGGGAGCTATTGGTGGCAAGGTCCTGTGCCCGGGGGCCGACAAGAGATTTATGGTTGCTCTGCTTATTCGGAATGCGGCGAGGCGCCCGCGCCAAGTCACACCGTTTATTCCTTGGCCTGCTTCCTACACAATTAATAACATAAATAGCTGATCAACTCTCCATCCAACAGCGCTAACAAGGCTGCGGCATCTGGTTGAGCCGCCAGCGCGGCCGATTTATTCCTTCCAAAACGACATAAATAAGAAGTGCAAACAGAGTGAGTGGCACCGGGCCATGCCCGCTCGGCAATGGATGATAAACGCGCAGGGCCACTTTCCCTTTATGACCTTATTATGCTTTTATATCGACTCCTTTGTGGATTTAGAGACTGGAGTATTTCAGCGGCGGCAGCTCTTGGCACCGGGATGCCATATAACTGTCAGGCCGGGCACGGCGGCAAATAAACATCTTATAAGTACACACTCTCCGGCCGCTTTGGCTGGGCGTACTAACTGCCGGCCGCAGACCCCGAGCCCTTTATGGACTGGATTGGGGCCAACAGAGATACAGAGAGACGTTCCATTTATTGCCCTGGGGGGGGGGGGAAGCGATTTGGGAACAACCCTGGGACATAAAGCAGCAATCAGCGATGTAAAGGGAAATATAAATTATAGACACACAATGCAGTTATTAAATTACTGTCAAGCTCAGAATTAAAATCCTGTTTGGCTGGGGGTGGGGGGGTTGGGAGGTGGTGACCCCACAGTGCAGGTTAATAGCAGGGTTAGGATTGCTATTACTTTGCATTATTTATCTTTATATCCCCGGCTCTTTCCTATTCATCTTCCAAAGTGTCATTCAGTCGGTGGGGGCGGTTGGGAGGTCAGTCGCCCCGGGCAACCAGCTGGCGGTTTATAGTTCCGACTGGCGAGCCGCGGGGGCGAAGGGAAAGGAAGGATCTTACCTGGTTGCAATATATATGGGGGCAAGTTGGCACCAGGTCTAGTAACTTATAGCAACCAATCAGAATCTGGCAGATTCTACACATGCTATGGCTGCAGACGTTGCCACTTTTATTCCATTATCATTTATTTTGGGCTTTTTGCAACATTTTCATTTCACATTTATGTCTCTACAGTGTCCATGGTGTATGTGCAATAAACAACAATTTGGGCCAAATATTAGCCGGTATTTGGTTGCTTTTAGATGTTATAATCCTAAAACAGGAGAGGAGGGAGAAGTGAGAATGGGGTGTGGCTTAACAGTTCAAGGGCATGGCCTAATAAATCAGGGGTGTGTGCTAACAATGCAAGGGCATGGCCTTGCAGTTCAGGGGTGTGACCTAACAGTTCAAGGACATGGCCTAACAGTTCAGGGGTGTGGCCTAACAGTTCAAGGACATGGCCTAACAGTTCAGGGGTGTGGCCTAACAGTTCAAGGGCATGGCCTAACAGTTAAGGGGTGTGGCCTAATAATTCAAGGGTATGGCCTAACAGTTCAGGGGTGTGGCCTAACAGTTCAAGGGCATGGCCTAACAGTTCAGGGGTGTGGCCTAACAGTTCAAGGGCATGGCCTAACAGTTAAGGGTGTGGCCTAACAATTCAAGGGTATGGCCTAACAGTTCAGGGGTGTGACCTAACAGTTCAAGGGCATGGCCTAACAGTTAAGGGGTGTGGCCTAACAATTCAAGGGTATGGCCTAACAGTTCAGGGGTGGGGCCTAACAGTTCAAGGGTATGGCTTAAACATTTAGTGGTGTATTCCAATAATTCAAGGGCATAGCCTGGCAATTCAGGGGTGTGACTCAACAATTCAAGGGCATGGCCAAACAATTCAGGGGTGTGGCCTAACAATTCAAAGGTATGGCCTAACAGTTCAAGGGTATGGCCTAAACATTTAGTGGTGTGTTCCAATAATTCAAGGGCATAGCCTGGTAATTCAGGGGTGTGACCCAACAATTCAAGGGCATGGCCAAACAGTTCAGGGGTGTGGCCTAACAATTCAAAGGTATGGCCTAACAGTTCAGGGGTGGGCCTAACAGTTCAAGGGTATGGCCTAAACATTTAGTGGTGTATTCCAATAATTCAAGGGCATAGCCTGGCAATTCAGGGGTGTGACCAAACAATTCAAGGCCATGGCCAAACAGTTCAGGGGTGGGGCCTAACAGTTCAAGGGTATGGCCTAAATATTTAGTGGTGTGTTCCAATAATTCAAGAGCATAGCCTGGTAATTCAGGGGTGTGACCCAACAATTCAAGGGCATAGCCTTACAGTTTAGGGATGAGTTCTAACAATTCAAGGGCATAGCCTGGCAGTTCAGGGGTGTGGCCTAACAGTTTAGGGGTGTGGCCTAACAGTTAAGGGGTGTGACCCAACAATTCAAGGGCTTTATTCCCCATGTAGAGTAGTAGGGATTTCCCTTTCTGTTAGCTAGAGGGTAAACATGGGAGGTAGGAAGCATTGTCCCATCAAGGTGAAGACGTTCCTACAGGTGGATTGGAAGCCCCTTTAGTTCAGGTGGCTTTCTCCTAGTGGTATATAAAGGGGGTGTTCATTTTCTAGGAATGGTGGGTGGTTGGTGCAGGGAGCCTGGGGTAGCAAAGGCCCCTGGGAAGGGTAATATCAAGCCTCAGTGGAAGCTGGGAAGGAAGAATCCATGACTGAGGGCAAGTTAGTGGCACCTTTAGTCCTTTAGTCTGGGAGTGAGAAACAGTCATAGTTACAGAGTGGAGCAGCCTGAAGAAGAGAATCCCTTAGAGAGTCACATTCATTGTTTTCATATCATTTTGCAGCAGTGCCTGGGGGAGAGGATTGGGGAGACTCCCATGGATCAGCCTGATGCACAAGTGTGCAAATCTACATGTGAGTGTGACAGGTGTGTAAGCACTGGGCCGTGGGATTGCTGGAGTGATGCAGTCTGGGAAAACAACCAAATTGTTATGTGAAGCAGCACATTCTATGCCCGGGAATCCTGGGAAACCTCTCTGGTCTTTCATTTGCCTTTATATATTAAATACATGGAGATCCTCTGTCACTTTTATTCCATATTAAATGCTGTGTAATTATATTACTATTGGTAGAAAAGACTTGGCATTGATACAGTTGACTAAAAACACGGTGTTCTGGAACGAATTCAGGAAATCTTGCCACAGGAAACGTAATGAAATGGTTAAACCTTACTCACAAATTAGCAGCAGTCCTGCCCTGCTTTATGGCTGAGATTCTAGCTATCTGTATAACAGAGCATTCTGTCACAGTGGCACAGATCCTATCTGATCCCCCCATTGTAAGCAGCAGTCCTGCCCTGCTTTATGGCTGAGATTCTAGCTATCTGTATAACAGAGCATTCTGTCACAGTGGCACAGATCCTATCTGATCCCCCCCATTGTAAGCAGCAGTCCTGCCCTGCTTTATGGCTGAGATTCTAGCTATCTGTATAACAGAGCATTCTGTCACAGTGGCACAGATCCTATCTGATCCCCCCATTGTAAGCAGCAGTCCTGCCCTGCTTTATGGCTGAGATTCTAGCTATCTGTATAACAGAGCATTCTGTCACAGTGGCACAGATCCTATCTGATCCCCCCATTGTAAGCAGCAGTCCTGCCCTGCTTTATGGCTGAGATTCTAGCTATCTGTATAACAGAGCATTCTGTCACAGTGGCACAGATCCTATCTGATCCCCCCATTGTAAGCAGCAGTCCTGCCCTGCTTTATGGCTGAGATTCTAGCTATCTGTATAACAGAGCATTCTGTCACAGTGGCACAGATCCTATCTGATCCCCCCACTGTAAGCAGCAGTCCTGCCCTGCTTTATGGCTGAGATTCTAGCTATCTGTATAACAGAGCATTCTGTCACAGTGGCACAGATCCTATCTGATCCCCCCCATTGTAAGCAGCAGTCCTGCCCTGCTTTATGGCTGAGAGCAAGTAGCATGGGGCCCCATGATTTCTGATCTTCACTTATTGGCCTGGTTCTGTGTTTCTGTGAGCACTGGGGGGTTGGATGGGGCACATATGGTGTGTTTAGCTGCTGTCACAGGATATTAAGCCAAAAGATGATGTGTCACCGAAACAAGGATGACTCCCACCTCTATGCAGGATAAGGGAGGATGAAATGGGGGGGGAAGAATGAACGGGTGGGAGAAGCTGAATCAGCTCCGAACAAGAGAGGGGGGATCTGAGTAGTGAGAAACACCAAGAGGGAGAGAAAAAGCTAGAGAGAAGAGT
This sequence comes from Xenopus tropicalis, assembly GCF_000004195.4. Classification (NCBI taxonomy): domain Eukaryota; kingdom Metazoa; phylum Chordata; class Amphibia; order Anura; family Pipidae; genus Xenopus; species Xenopus tropicalis. The sequence continues at coordinate 128,662,107 of NC_030683.2, read as the reverse complement.
TAGAAACAGAGAGAGTGAAAGAGTGAGAAGTAGAGGGAAAAAGAGAGAGGGGGTAGAAAGAGAGAGGCAGAAAAGGGGAGACAGAGGGGCTACATTGTTTCAGGTAAGGAGAAGGGAGAGGGTGGAGGCACAGAGAAAGTACAGGGGTAGGTAAGAGGGGACACTGGGGCAGTTGGATACACAGAACTGATGCACATTTACCTGCTGGGTAACAAACTGAACTCGTTGGGCAGTGCAGTCTCTCCACTGACTCAGGTAAGAAAGCTAAACATGAGCAGGGGTATCCAAACCCCATCGGTAAAGTTACGGCAGGAGCACCTGTGGCTCAGAACTCCAGAAGGCAAGGGGTTAATTCGGCTGCAGAATAACGACCATGTCCAATCCAGGTCTGCAATTATAACCCCTTTCTATAACATAACTTTTAGTATGTTATAGAAAAGCCAACTCCAAGCAACTTTTCAATTGGTCTTTATTATTTGTTTGTTATAGTTTTTGAATTATTTGCAGTTTTTAAATGGGGGGGGGGGGGGCAGGCAGAAAACTATTGCTCTGTGAGGCTCCAGTTTTATTGTTACTGTTACTTTTAATTCCTTATCTTTTTATTTAGTCCCTCTCCTATTCATATACCCGTCCCTCATCCAAACCACTCCCTGGTTGCTAAGGTAACTTGGACCCTAGCAACCAAAAAACTGCTGAAACTCCAGACTGGAGAGCTGCTGAACAAAAAGCGAAATAGCTAAAAAATGACAAATAATAAAAAATGAAGACCAATTGCAAATTGTCTCAGAATATTACTCTCTACATTATACTAAAAGTTAGCTCAAAGCTGAACAACCCCTTAAAAAAAAATAAAACTACAAAGTAGGTATTTACCTGACCTTTGGGGTCTGTTACATATTTCATGGGGGAGATGGGGAGTAATATTGCAGTAAAATGACTCTCTGTTTCTAGGTGCAACTCCCAGGACTCCCTACGCCTGGCCAGACTGTCACTGGGACATGCTGCCTGTACTGTTTGCCGCTTGTTGCAGTTGGTGGATCTTAAGGGAAGGTAGGAACTGGTATCATTCATGGTTTTAGTAAATTAATGTCTCACTAAACTGATAAAATTGCTATTTATATTGTTCTGTGTAGCCACTGAGGGGTTCTGTGCCCATATAAAGGCACAAGGCTGCAGGCTGAGTTATACAGGGAACTCTGAGTATCACTCATGTATTATAAGGGATACTGTACCCCCTACTGTAAATGATAAGGATATTAGCAGTCACTGAGGGGTTCTGTGCCCCCCATATAAAGGCACAAGGCTGCAGGCTGAGTTATACAGGGAACTCTGAGTATCACTCATGTATTATAAGGGATAATGTACCCCCTACTGTAAATGATAAGGATATTAGCAGTCACTGAGGGGTTCTGTGCCCCCCATATAAAGGCACAAGGCTGCAGGCTGAGTTATACAGGGAACTCTGAGTATCACTCATGTATTATAAGGGATAATGTACCCCCTACTGTAAATGATAAGGATATTAGCAGTCACTGAGGGGTTCTGTGCCCCCCATATAAAGGCACAAGGCTGCAGGCTGAGTTATACAGGGAACTCTGAGTATCACTCATGTATTATAAGGGATAATGTACCCCCTACTGTAAATGATAAGGATATTAGCAGTCACTGAGGGGTTCTGTGCCCATATAAAGGCACAAGGCTGCAGGCTGAGTTATACAGGGAACTCTGAGTATCACTCATGTATTATAAGGGATAATGTACCCCCTACTGTAAATGATAAGGATATTAGCAGTCACTGAGGGGTTCTGTGCCCCCCATATAAAGGCACAAGGCTGCAGGCTGAGTTATACAGGGAACTCTGAGTATCACTCATGTATTATAAGGGATAATGTACCCCCTACTGTAAATGATATGGATATTAGAAAATACTGAAAAGTCCGATGACCATATAAAGCTTGAGGTCATTGACCATGGGCATTTATTAAGGTCATGAAACTCAGAGTTGATCTCTGATATCCTGATATTTTACAACAAACATGGTGCACAGTGGCAAAGCCTTCACTTTGGTAGTAATGAAAAGAAAGCATTGCCAAGCACATTTGCCATTTTTTTCCCCTAAATACAGTATTTTCTCCCAGAATTCCAGTGTCATTGAGGTCACAAAGGGGCAATACACTTGACACAATTGCATTTTTACACAAGTACATTTAATAAAAGTGCTTTTTATGCACTTAATTTCTGTCACATGACTCACTAAAACCTGTATATTATAATAAATAAAGTACCCCCTGTAGTAAAATATGAGAAAATTAGAAGTCACCTCGGAGTTCCGGGACCTGTATAAAAGCCCTTGGCCATCAACCTCGTGCTTTTATATGGTCATGGAACTCCTCGGGGACTTATAATATCCCTATATGTTACAATAGGGGGTACTTTATTCACTATATATATTATAAGGAACTCCTCGGTGACATAATATCCCTATAGTTTACAATAGGGGGTACTTTATTCACTATATATTATAAGGAACCCCTCGGGGGCTTATAATATCCCTATATGTTACAATAGGGGGTACTTTATTCACTATATGTTATAAGGAACTCCTCGGGGACTTATAAAATCCCTATATGTTACAATAGGGGGCACTTTATTCACTATATATTATAAGGAACTCCTCGGGGGCTTATAATATCCCTATATGTTACAATAGGGGGTACTTTATTCACTATATATTATAAGGAACTCCTTTGTGACTTATAATATCCCTATATGTTACAATAGGGGGTACTTTATTCGCTATATATTATAAGGAACTCCTCAGGGGCTTATAATATCCCTATATGTTACAATAGGGGGTACTTTATTCACTATATATTATAAGGAAACCCTCGGGGGCTTATAATATCCCTATATGTTACAATAGGGGGTACTTTATTCACTATATATTATAAGGAACTCCTCGGGGGCTTATAATATCCCTATATGTTACAATAGGGGGCACTTTATTCACTGTATATTATAAGGAACCCCTCGGGGGCTTATAATATCCCTATATGTTACAATAGGGGGTACTTTATTCTCTATATAATGTGTTATGGCTAGTCAGAAGTTGGCTGCACCTGAATAAAAAGGGCCCTGAAGGGAAATTATACTCCTGAACATTGCAGGTCTCTCTAAACATACATAACATAAAACATCCACCATTTAAAAACACTGTTTCATATGAATTAAACCCCTTTGGAAAGTACATGTGTATGTGCAGCCATTTTGTGTACCACAGCCCATGCCCAATGCTGTTATGAGGCACTGAGCTCTCACACAAACCAAGGGCACACAGACATGCTAGCTGCCAGCAGCCAATCAATGGCCAGAGCTGTGCCTGTTACTCACACACTTCCTGTTCCAGCTGTAAGCTGCATTTTGTCCTGTCAGAGTGAGGGAGCAGCTAAACAGCACAAAATGGCAGCTCAAGGGATACAATATAAAAGGGAAATATTAATTAATATGTATATGGCAAATGGATAAGGTTCTTAAGTGTTGGTGTAAAAGATAAGACTTTAGAGCCACAGCACAAAGGCCACAGGCCCGTTGACAATAAAGCTGGCATACAGTAGCTCCAGTTACTTGGGGAAAAGGGGGCATATTTATTACAGTGTATAAGCCACCGTTACTGGCGATGTTGCCCATAGCAACCAATCAGCAATTAGAATTGAACTGTCACTTACAAGTTAGGGGGGCTGTTTGGGCCTTTATCTACTTGAAATGCCAGGGTCTATATTAAATCCCTATCTGCAGCCATTGCTGAGTAAGCTTGTGTGGCCTGTATGTCTCTCTCCCGCTAGGCGTGACGGCTAAGCAGCAGGTGTTCCGAGTGCAGCCGGACAATATCACCGTCGTGCAGGGATCGACCGCACTGCTGAGTTGTGAGGTGGAACATGGGACTGGTATGGTGCAGTGGGAAAAGAATGGACTCCTGCTGGGACCTGACAGGAATATCCCAGGGTTCCTGCGCTACAGCATGACTGGAGACCCACACAAAGGTGACCGCTTCATTCTCTGTGTATATGGATTGTTATTCAAAAGTTCCCGGTTAATGTTACCTACCTCTGTAGGCAGTAGCATGATAATGGGGGGGGGGGATATTCTTCAGTCTTTGCCACTGTACTTGTTAATCATGGCTGCATGTTTCCCCCACAGGAGAGTACAACCTGCGCATTGAGCGTAGCGAGCTGGATGACGACGCCGAGTATCACTGTCAGGTGGGGAGATCAGAGGTCAGCTTGGGCATCATTTCCCGCACTGCTCTCATCAACGTCCTCAGTAAGTGTTTTCCGTCAGTTACTTGCCTGCACCATATCATATCTTCCCTTTGTATTTGTATAATTAAATTGACAGGAACAGCCCCCTAAGTTTGCTCATAGCCTGTACAGAGAGATACCATAACTCTATGGCAGCATAGGGATTCCCCTGTACTAAGCACAATTCAGCAGGAACAGCCCCCTAAGTTTGCCCATAGCCTGTACAGAGAGATACCATAAAACTATGGCATATAGGGATTCCCCTGTACTTAGCACAATTCAGCAGGAACAGCCCCCTAAGTTTGCTCATAGCCCGTACAGAGAGATAGCATAAAATTATGGCACATAGGGATTCCCCTGTACTAAGCACAATTCAGCAGGAACAGCCCCCTAAGTTTGCTCATAGCTTGTACACCGTAAAAGCATAGTGACATTGTGATGATTGCTTAGCTCCTTGGCTATTTCTTGCTATTCATATTTATATGTATATAACCTGAGCCCTGGAATGGTAACCAGTACTGCCATGTTGGAATGCCAGTCCATATATGTTTGGTTCATTGTTTTGTTACAAAGAAAGAAGCAATAAGGCTACAAGGATATACATTGACAACTCTGCTCTCTAGATGTTACGGCTCAGTATTGTCTCTGAATCCAACTTCTATGAATATGTTGGGAGAGCAACTAGAGTATTATCCGCAGTCAGTGTTGCACTTCCTTGACTGTTCTTAACTTCATTAATTTTTTTCAACTCCTGTTTCTCCTTCAGTTCCTCCCAAAGCACCCACTTTTGAAGAGTATGCTGCGGGCAGCCGAGTGACTTGGGTTTACGGGGTGGAATATACAGTCACCTGCCAAGCAACTGACGCCAAACCGGCTGCTGCCTTGACCATCAAAAAGAGTAACTATCAAGGCTATAAAATGAATTTTGGGATTATTTACTGATATCATTCTGTGGACAAAGGACTGTCCTGGATGCTTAGGCTTAATATCCCTAAATGATGCTCCAGAGCAGGGATCCCCAATCTTTTTTTACTTATGAGCCACACTCAGATGTAAAAAAAGTTTCTTGAGGATGCTTTTTGGTAGCTCCATCTGGACTGCTGGCCTGCAGAAGGCTCTGCTTTGAGTTAAACAGAGTCTCCAAACCAGATATGTAATAATGGCACCTACTTTGAGGCCACTGGATGCAACATCAAAGGGGGTGGGGAGCAATATGTTACCCACGAGCCACTGGTTGGGGATCACTGCTCCAGAGGAACCTGATATGTCCTTGGTCATCCTAAGTCATGGCATAGTCTTCTGCAAACAGACATTGCATTATTTATATGCCACTGTCCAACCTATGGCCTTCAGCTCTTCAGCACCTGCGGACACACTTTAGTGGGTGTTTGCTCACCATATTATCCTACAATCTTGTGTATCCATCTTTTATTACTGTTACCTTCTGTCTTGTCCTTCTCTCACCATCAAGAATTTCATCTTGCTCTGCTCTACCAGCTATTAACCACTCTTTTTACCTACAACTCCTGTTATCCTGGGGTCCCAGTATGTTTAGAGCCAAGATAGACCATTCTGTAGAGCAGGGCTCCCCAACCTTTCTTACTCTTGAGCCACAGTCAAATGTAAAAAGACTTGGGGAGCAACACAAGCATCATAAAAGTTCATGGAGGAGCCAAATAAGGACTGTGATTGGCTATTAAGCAGCCTCTATGCACACTATCAGCTTACAGGGGCTTTATTTGCTAGTAAATCTTGCTTTTATTCAACCAAAACTTGCCCCCAAGTCAGGAATTAAAAAATAACTCCCTGGTTTGGGGGCACTGAGAGCAACATCCAAGGGGTTGGGGAGCAACATGTTACCCCCGAGCCACTGGTTGGGGATCTGACTGTACCTATTCACCCCTTCTCTTTCCATGAAACCAAGTGGGGGGAGGTGGGGTCACTAGAAAGGCAAGCTGGCTAACTGTACTGAAGTTGGGGTGAGCTAGGGATGTTCTGGTGAATGTTACTTAGACAAATGATATGTTTTATCCATTTTAAGGTGGACTGGAGGTGTCTGGAGATTCATCTTCAAACCCAGGATCCAGAGACAAATTGGAGAACACAGCAATGGTGGCAAAGTGAGTGGACTCTATGGTTGGTGAATGCCTTTGACAGGAGCTGACTTCTGAGTCCCTGAATATTGCCTTGTTTTTAGGGTCATCCCCCAGAGCTCTGATAATGGGAAACTGCTGACCTGCTTGGCGCTAAATCCAGCTCTTCAGACGCCAATCACCGTGAGCTTCACCATGAATGTGCTGTGTGAGAAACCCCAAAAAACCTAGTACCGTAAAGTGCATGAGATATTTAATGTCTGTAAACTATACTGGACTAGCTTTGTCTGCATATGATTCACAAGCCCTGCTAGATACATACAGCTTGTATTTGCTTAATTCTGCCTCTACCAACAGCTTTTCTCCAACCTTTATCTTTCAATCCTCGGCTTCTCTAGTTCCGCCTAATGCCCCGATTATAGAAGGTTATATTGGGCCATCGGTTAAAGCTGGGGAAACACTGAAGCTCATCTGCATTTCTTTAAGTGGAAACCCCCTGGCCACATTACAATGGTCAAAGGTAAGTCAGTTTCACCTTCTCTCATCCTTGGATGATACTGATGGTGTTACATGGATTGCCCATGCATTAAAAATGCCATTGGGCGCAAATCTGTAGAGCCTATTGATGCAACCCACAATTCCCACCCTGGACTTATAGTTACATCAAAGGTGGCAGCAACTCCATGATTCGTCAGAAGAGGTGGGACAGATAAAATGGCTGAAGTGTATCATTAATCAACACGTAGACCCCTTTGTGTTCATTTTAGGGCAACTACACTTGCACTTGTAAATGAGCCTTCTTTTACTCGCAGAACGATGATGTTGTGTCAACACGGTGGGAGACGGATGAGGTGGTCCGAGCTTCTCGTAGTCACCTGACCCTGAATATTAAGCCTGCGGATAACATGGCGGTTGTGAGCTGTGAGGCTGTAAATCATGTGACTCCAGAGACTCTCAAAACCAGCATCATCCTCAATGTTGTGTGTAAGTAGAGAATTCCCTGTATATGATAAAAATATGCTCTGTAATAGATCTCTGCATCTCATTAATTGGCTAATATGATCCATGTTGTACCATAGGCTTCCATTTTGCTCAAGAAAACTCACGAATCTTACCTACAACTTGGGTTTTCTGGTGACTCAGAACCACCTTTACCACTCATTGGTTCCTAATATTACCCACATCAGACAACATTTTACTCAGTAAAATAACTTCAGTGCCAAATGGTTCAACCATTTGAGTATAAATTGAGAATAAAGTAATTGCAAGTTACATGTTGTAGTGTTTTTTTTCTGTACCGCAGTTCTGCCAACAGAAGTAACCATCCTTGGCTCATCAAGTGGCCCAGAGAAATCTAATCTAACGTTCTCCTGCTTTACGGCTGCCAGTAACCCTCCTGTACAGATCCGCTGGTGGCTGGGCCCAAAGGAACTAGTGAACACCATTGTCACCATCTCTGATGTAAGTTTTCCTGTATCATCAAATGCTTGAGGAGAAAAGCTGAACTCACAAGAATGTAGGAGCACATCAATGGTGGGCAGCCGAAATGCAGAGCACAAGTGCAGGGCCAGAAGGGCAAAGAGCAATGTTTAGACTCTACTAGCTTGGATTTTGCAGCCCTTATTGCTTCTGCATTTGCACTTAGCCCTTTGTGAATTACCGTATTATACCTGCACTGTATATTCTTGCAAGCAACTGAATACCAAAAAGTTCTCATAATGTTGTATGTATTTGATTCTTTCTGCAGGCTGTTCATGGTGGAAAGGTGACAATGTCCAACCTCACTATGGAGGCTCTTCGAGAGGAGCATGGAATGGCGTTGACCTGTGAGGCCTTTAATGAGGCCATTCTCTACACCAAATCCAACAGCGTTACCCTAAGTGTGCAATGTGAGTTGAAGGGTATACAGCAGGGATCCCCAACCTTTCTTACTCGTGAGCCACAGTCAAATGTAAAAAGACTTGGGGAGCAACACCGGCATCATAAAAGTTCATGGAGGTGTCAAATAAGGGCTACGATTGGCTATTAGGGGCCTCTATGCACCCTATCAGCTTACAGGGGGCTTTATTTGGTAATAAATCTTATTTTTATTCAACCAAAACTTGCCCCCAAGTCAGGAATTCCAAAATAACTAGGGGTTGGTGAGCAACATGTTACCCCCGAGCCGCTGGTTGGGGATCAATGGTATACAGTATGGGTTATTAGTCAAAAGCTTAATGGGGTACTCAATGCCTACATAATAAGAAATGTAAAAGGTTGCGGGTATTTGCCCAATTTAACCTTTTACTAAATAAACTAAAATATTATTGTTTTGGTTCTTTTTCTTCCTTAGTACGTTTAGGAAGAATAACAGACATTAGTGAAAATTATAAATATATTTATATAAATAATATCATTTAAGGTGACAGAGAAAGGACAGAAATAAATCAATTTTCACCACTTTCTAGACCCTCCACAGAATGTCTGGATCGAGGCCCCTCCAGCTGATAAGTTCTTCCGTGCGGGGACATCAGTGAAGATGACTTGTTTCTCTAGCGGTGGAAACCCGCCACCCAGGCTTACCTGGATAAAGGTTGGAAGTCACTACATATTCTCTTATACCAGCTTGCATACACAGTTACAGCTTGCTCCCGATCTAATGACCCATAGCAACCATATTACTAGGCAACATTAACTGTGAGACAGGAAACATCTGATTGGTTCACCTGAACAACACATGGATGGATATCAGCTCTCCATTCATCAGAACTTGAATGCAAAAGAACACAGCTCTCCTTTGTGGATAAGTGACTCCATGACATCTTTGTATGCGCAGGAAGGATTATTTTACCAATGAGTGTGTGTTTCTTTACAGGATACTAAAAGCCTGAGTGGGGGATCGCAGATCCATTCAGGAAAAATTGTCACAAAAGAAATTACAATTATAACTGTGCCAAGTGACAATATGGCCACATACCGGTGCAACGCCAGCAACATTGGGAAGACGCCGGCGCTGACTGCCAGCACGAAACTAAAGGTCCAGTGTGAGTGAAATCTATTGACTCTATACCAAAAGTGTGGTTACAGCCTATTTCCCTGTGGTGCTATTGGCTAACCCAAGGTTGTACAGACAGGGACCCTCTGTCTATTTAATTAATTAACTTTCTCCAGATAATCCTTAAAAAAGAACAGTGATGAGATCACTCATTAAGGAAAGAACTGTCCCAGGGCTGTCTCTTCCTTGGTCCTAAATAATCAAAAACTACATGCAACAAAATGTCAGCTTTTGGGGGTAAAAATGTCCATCTCTATTGGCGGGGGAATGAGATAGCACATATAGGGCCAGATTCAATTTAGTCAAAAAAGTTAATCACGTGAAAACTCATGGATGAGATTCAATTCGAGGAGAACATTTTTTTCTCCAAATTCTGTTCTAGTTTTTGCCCCATAGATTTTTTTCTGAATTAAATGCATCTCCAATTGAATCTTGTCCATAAGTTTTCACATGATAAACCTTGCTCTCACTGAATTAAATCTGGCCCATAGTTGGTTAAGATTGTGCCACTATGGCAGTACAGCTGGAAAAGGATAATAACGTGACAAGATACAAATACTGAGGGGGATACAATGGAAACATTAGGAAAAGGTGGTGACAAAGGCAGGATTGGCAAGATGGAGACAGTAGGGCGAGATGGAGACAGTAGGGCAAGATGGAGACAGTAGGGCAAGATGGGGACAGTAGGGCGAGATGGGGACAGTAGGACAAGATGGAGACATTAGGACAAGATGGTGACAGTAGGACAAGATGGAGACAGTAGGACAAGATGGAGACAGTAGGACAAGATGGAGACAGTAGGGCAAGATGGAGACAGTAGGGCGAGATGGAGACAGTAGGACAAGATGGGGACAGTAGGACAAGATGGAGACATTAGGACAAGATGGTGACAGTAGGACAAGATGGAGACAGTAGGGCAAGATGGTGACAGTAGGACAAGATGGAGACAGTAGGACAAGATGGAGGGAGCAGGAAAAGATGGAGAAAGCAGGGCAAGATGGAGACAGCAGGGCAAGATGAAGACAGTAGGAGTTAATGGAGACAGTAGAAGAAGATGGGGACAGTAGGGCAAGATGGAGACAGTAGGGCAAGATGGAGACAGTAGGAAAAGATAGAGACAGTAGAAGAAGATGGGGACAGTAGGGCAAGATGGAGACAGTAGGGCAAGATGGAGACAGTAGGAAAAGATGCTGATGGAGTTAAGTTAGATGATGCCATCAGAACAAGATGGAACTAGTAGATCAAGATGGAGGCAGAAGGGTAAGATGATGACAGCAACATTTAATTTATATTTATATTGAAAACACAGTTGAATTTGGTTCCACCAAATCCTAAGGATATCTCTTCATGTGAACCATAAAAAAATCAGATCTGGTACCTTCCTGACCTACTCACACTCTCTCCTCCTGTAGTTCCTGCCATAGATGTGAATATAATTAGCAGCGCCAAAGAGTATCGCCGCGGTTCTACCATTATACTGACCTGTGTCACCGGCAGCAGTAACCCTGCATCTACTATATCCTGGGTGAAAGATGGAGAGCAGTAAGTGCCAGCACAGTCATTAGTTAGTGAGTGGCAGGGACATGTGACCAGGCTCTAATGCCAATCCTTGGTACTGGAGTCAATTTACCACAATAACAATGCAGGGTGGTTATGTGAAAGCATATTCAATTGACTGCATTAAACTAGGGGTAACTGTATTGCACTGATGTCACAATGGGCAGTTCTATTGCTGCTTTTGGTTTTAGAAAAGTCACAGCAGCAAAACACCAGAACTTCAGCAGGTATCTGGTTGCTAGGGTTCCAATATACCTTAGCAACCAGGCAGTGGTTTGAATAAAAGAGGTATATGAATAGGAATGAATGAACCTGAACAGAAAAATAAATAATAAAAAGTAACAATAAGCAATATACATAAATTAAAAAAGCCTTTTCATGATACTTAATGTAATAAAATGGTTTGGAACAGTTCCCTAAGCCCCGCCCCCTGTTCCCCTACTGATCTGGCTGATTACTTTGAGACTTTAATATAATGTAACAGTAGTCGCCTGTCCTCAGCCTGCCTTCAGCCTGTCTCCTCCCAATGCCACAATCCCCTGCTACACACGTAATGTCAATAAGGAAAGGAACATCTCAGTGCAATGCATTGTGGGTTATGCAGTTCCTGCATGCTGTCTGTAAGCTACGGAGAAGTTGTTACAATTTGTAACATCAATGTTTTAGCCCCTCCTCCCCTGCCGGGGTTTCAAGTGATGCAGAAAGAGCTGGATTTCAGTGCCTCTATAGAATTTACAGGTGTACCCTCCTGTATATCTACCTCCAGGTTAAAAGCTCAGGATTTGGGAAGAAAACCATCTCTGTATGGGGGAATTTCCAGTTCCAGTCGTGTCACACTGAAAGCAGCATCTAAGGACAACGGAAGGCGCGTCTCCTGCGAGGCGTTCAGCAGCGTCCTCAACGAGGCCGTCAACACCTTCTACAAACTCAATATCCTGTGTGAGTATCTGAATAAGCTCCTCCTAACTGGGAAAGGCGGCGCCATCACCCTCCCTGCTTATTAGCATTGTCCACTGACTGATCTTCTACCATGTGAATTATGTTCAATGCCATCTGTAAGGAGAATGCCTATTGGCTATCTCCTGTATTCAAACAAGTCCAGCTTGAAGGTTATTAGTGGGGAATAGTGATGAGCAAATCTTTTCGCCAGGCATGGATTCGCAGCAAATTTCCGAGCAACTGCACAACATATTTTTCCACTGCGAATTTTCGGTGAAGTTTCACAGTGGATAACTACGTTGCGCATCAAAAAAAGTTGAGGTCGCTGCAGTTTTCTCCTAACAGGAGTGTAACACTTGTTTGGCTTAATAGGGGTATTATACCAGGCTAGTTGGACACTTAGAGCACGTGTTACAACAACCCCCTTTCCCAGGAATGGGCCTCCGCTATATGGAAGCTATGTCAGGGGCTATATGGTGTTGCTGAACTACAAACCACACTGGTGTTGTGCAATATAATAAGTGATAGGATGCCAGGAGCTCTTGCAGTTAACTGAATGATACTTTATTTGGACAAAGCACATATAGAATAGTGCATCAGGGTATATACTCACAGTCACAGCAGTATAGAACTTGGTCACAGAGAACACAGCAGAAGTGACACTCAAGGTAACAGTATAGCCCACTTGGAGGTTATGCAGAGTATTAGCTGTATGCCAGGAATGGATGCCCTTTACTGGAACGGATCCCTTCCAGCCAACTATGGTTCAGGGTAAGGAACTGCCTGAATCCTGCGTCTTAACTGTGGTCCCTACAGCAAGGCATACAGAGCCTGGGTTAGACTAAACCCTTACAGTCTCCTTTGATGGGGCTAGTGCTGCCCTTACTAAATAAGCTATCTATGCTCACCACTCCTAGAGGGTGCTATTACATATAACTGACTGTGCTGGCTTTATCTCATTCACGGGGCCCTGTCCCCGACTTACAAATTAGCAGTTCTCTTTACTGGGGCCAATGCCTCAGGCTCAGTGACAGGAGCCTTTAGACAACATCAGCCAAAGAGGAAGACACTTCCTTGTGCCAGACACTATATAGTCTGCACAAGGGGAGTGGTCAACCTGGGCTAAACCTATAGGGGGTAGCCTAATAACTGAAATCTGAGTGTAGAGGGCTCTGCCCTATTACAGCACAGATAAGGAAAAAGGTAGGGGATAACACCATAGGGAGCTTAACCCTATGGGTCCCTACAGGAGCATTGGCCGGGGGTTTCAGGTAAGCGATTACAATGTCTGGGGGGGCAGGGGCCTAACATTTTGGCACCACCTCCCCAGACATTGTAATCGCTTACCTGAAACCGCCAGCCGATGCTCCTGTTAGGATAAAACTGCATTGAGGTGTTTGCAGGCAGTGGTGTAACAATAGACAAAGCGTCCTCTGTTGTGGCATGGCCCCCTTCTTCCATCCGCTCTCTTGTGCCCCTCCGGCCTGCTCGCATATAAAGCCCCGCCCCTGCCCACTTATAGATAGGAGAGTGGGCAGGGAGCTATACACAATCAGGCTGGGGGCTGCTAGTGATTGCTACTCTGTACTGGGCCCCTTCAAATTTTTTGCAGGGGGGCCCAGCCCAGAGTAATCCCTCTTCCTTCTGTACCAGTGTATAAAGTATCTGGTTAATGAATGAGAGAGACACTGAGGGGTTATTAGTGCATGGATAAACACACAAGGGCAATAGCTGCCTCTAGGAGTTTACTGGGATATTATGACTAGCAGAGCACTATGATGGCGACCTAATGATTTCCAATGAGATTACATTGCGTATGTACCATATACAGATCTGCCCATGCTTGGCGTCTTTAGTGTAAAAATAGGTTAAATAATAATTATAATAATAATAGTGTTCTGGATCCCATTTTACTTCCTCGCCAAATATCTCCCTTGCTGAATGCTGCCTATCCCTGCAATATGTGCTACACAGTTAATTATGAAAGAGATAAGGGATCTTTCTGTAATTCTGATCTCCATACCTTAAAGGGGAACTAAACCCTGCGGCACAGCGCGGCTCAACCAAACGTTACTCAGTTGTTGCCGGACTACAAATCCCAGAATAATGTACCATATAATGAAGGGTGAGGCATGCTGGGAGCTGTAGTCCAGCAACATCAGGGCTGTATTCTTAAAGCAATATTGCCCAATAAAATCCCCAATAAAATGCAAGAAATCCCCCAATGAGAATCCCAGCTGATGTGAGTAAATCCGGCTCCCTGTTCTCTGTTCCTGCAATTGGAGTTGGGAGCAATAAGCACAGTTTCCCAGCACTGAACAAGTCTGTCCCTTTATCCCCATGTCTGATTCCTGTGCCATATAATGACGGGAAAATGCCATCATTATCTCTATATGTAAGGTACCAGCAAGGGGCCTGACACAGTGCTGGGAATCAGCATTCTCATTGGTCACTTCTCTTGCACTTACAGTCACATTGTTGCTCAGTAGAATTCTCATTGGGGAATTTCCTTGCATCTAGAATTAGGTTTTTCGGCAACTTCTATAGCAAAACCAGGGGGCGCTGTGGGACAGCGTTATGGTTGGGTTTTTCGATTAACAAATCCCATACCTGTATATTAATAATGGGAAAGAATTTGTCTGGCTCCCTAAATATTCGTAACTGTTGTCTATTGTTGGTGGGATCTTGCCGCAGTTCCCCCTGAGTTTCTGGATGATCAGCCGGCGGTGGTGCAGGCCGTGGAGCATGGAGCTGCCCTTATCCCAGTCCGGGTCAGGGCCAACCCACCTCAGATCAACTACACGTGGAGCCTTTGGGGCGAGAAACTGATCCGAGGTGAGAAGAGAACTGATGGGGAGGAGATTGGAGGGGAAAGTTGGGATCTATCAGAAGGATTTCTGTTTCTCGGATAGAAAGCAAGAACCACAAGAACATTATAGCTTTCATCACTCCTACCTACTTACTCAGTGGTGTAACTATAGAGGAAGCAGACCCCATGTTTATGGGGGGGCAGAGGAACAGGGGAATGATGGGAAATTGTGGCATTGTGGCCTTTTTTAATAGTCAGACTGGTCCGGCCCAGACCTGATCCTGCATCTTGAACCGACATTCCCCTGGGCCGCTGACCTCCAATTTGCTGAAGGTAAGTGAACTGTATGTGTGCTCAGGGGAGGGGGTTGGGTGGGTGTGGGGGTCTACAGCAGGGGCCTTGTAGGTGCCCCGGTAACCCCATTGGGTCCTGCAACCCCCAGTCTGACCCTGTATGCCCTATAATTTTCACTACATTTTCACATCTCTTGTGGCATTCTGCCCATTTTTTTGCACTTTGCCCCGCACTTGGTAAATGAGCCCCCAATAATCTTCACTGATTGGCATCTCCAAGCCCTGTGGCCCTTGCACAGACAAGCAGGATCCAATAGGTCCCCTACGGACTCGCCAATACTCCGTGTATCATAGCTCGGGATTGGGAAACACACGGCTCTCCTTCTGTTTAGAGTTTTATTTGTTAATTATTAGAATGTACTTAACACATAAATAGTGGCTGAATATCGCCCCCGGTGCTTAGTTATCCTTGTTAAACATGAATCGACTTGCATGATTTAAAGATGCACAAAAGGAAAAAAAAAAAAAGAGAGGAAGAAAGGGAAGGAGACATATGGTGGTTTAGCCTCAGGGGCCCCCAGCCATACGCACAGACCCACACAGCACTTTCATTTACTGACGCATCCCAGCAGCAGATGGTTTAGCAAAGCCTCAATATATCCTATGGGTTGGCTTTTACTTTCCCAGGTTCCTTCTCCGACACAGAACTCATTACCTGAGCTTGATACGACCTGCCCTTCCTATAACCACATTGGGCCCTGTGCACTGAGCTTTCCCCCAGGGTAAAATCCTACTCTCTATGGTCATATTCATAGGAACATGAAATTACAATCTAAGGGCCCTATCATATTCCTATTAGTCCCTGCCCCAGTGGAGCTTACAATCTAAGGTCCCTATCACATTCTCATCAGTCCCTGCCCCAGTGAGCTTACAATCTAAGGTCCCTATCACATTCCCATCAGTCCCTGCCCCAGTGGAGCTTACAATCTAAGGTCCCTATCACATTCCCATCAGTCCCTGCCCCAGTGAGCTTACAATCTAAGGTCCCTATCACATTCCCATCAGTCCCTGCCCCAGTGAGCTTACAATCTAAGGTCCCTATTACATTCCCATCAGTCCCTGCCCCAGTGGAGCTTACAATCTAAGGTCCCTATCCCATTCCCATCAGCCCCTGCCCCAGTGGAGCTTACAATGTAAGGTCCCTATTACATTCCCACCAGTCCCTGCCCCAGTGAGCTTACAATCTAAGGTCCCTATCACATTCCCACCAGTCCCTGCCCCAGTGAGCTTACAATCTAAGGTCCCTATCACATTCCCATCAGTCCCTGCCCCAGTGAGCTTACAATCTAAGGTCCCTATCCCATTCCCATCAGCCCCTGCCCCAGTGGAGCTTACAATCTAAGGTCCCTATTACATTCCCATCAGTCCCTGCCCCAGTGAACTTACAATCTAAGGCCCCTATCACATTCCCATCAGTCCCTTCCCCAGTGAGCTTACAATCTAAGGTTCCTACCACATTCCCATCAGTCCCTGCCCCAGTGAGCTTACAATCCAAGGTCCCTATCACATTCCAACCAGTCCCTGCCCCAGTGAGCTTACAATCTAAGGTCCCTATCACATTCCCATCAGTCCCTGCCCCAGTGAGCTTACAATCTAAGGTCCCTATCACATTCCCATCAGTCCCTGCCCCAGTGAGCTTACAATCTAAGGGCCCTATCCCATTCCCATCAGTCCCTGCCCCAGTGAGCTTACAATCTAAGGTCCCTATCCCATTCCCATCAGTCCCTGCCCCAGTGAGCTTACAATCTAAGGTACCTATCACATTCATGCACAGTAGGGTGAGTTTTATCAGGGGCCAATGAACCTGTCTTTATATTTTTAGGGGGTGGAAGGAAAACCACAAGGAGAAAATACAAAATTGTTAACACCAGTAATGGTAATAGGATACAAAAATGCATTGCAGGGTGTAAAATATAGCTTGTGTCCCATGCCCAAGTGTTGTCTGTGCAAAAGTTAATCCAAACAAACATTAATTAAAACAAACATTCTGACTTTTGTCCTTGATAAAATTACCACCAGGGGTCACTGTTGCATTAGAGGGTTTGGATAAGGTTGCCTCATTAGAGCAGATTTGCAAATAGAATGTACCTATACAAATAGGGCTCATTGACAAGCATAGATGCAGAATTGCGACCTTATTAAACGGGTGCAACTTTTGTAGCGGGAATGCCCATCAAGCAATGTAAGTAGGGACAGTTACTTTTATAATTATAACAAGATGCTTTTCCCCCCTTTGCACAGATGGTGCTTACCGACATCACCTGCGCGGTGAGGGGGCCCTCGAGATATGGAACGTGAGTCGCGCTGACTCCGGGGTCTACAATGTGACTTGTGTGAATAAAGAGGGGAAGAACAGCATTGTAATAAGACTGGATGTGCAGTGTAAGTCATTACTTATGTTATAGCTTTAATTGCTAAGCATTCTCACTCACTCTGCTCATGTCGTGCCACTGTGACAGAATGCTCTGTTATACAGATAGCTAGAATCTCAGCCATAAAGCAGGGCAGGACTGCTGCTTACAATGGGGGGGATCAGATAGGATCTGTGCCACTGTGACAGAATGCTCTGTTATACAGATAGCTAGAATCTCAGCCATAAAGCAGGGCAGGACTGCTGCTTACAATGGGGGGATCAGATAGGATCTGTGCCACTGTGACAGAATGCTCTGTTATACAGATAGCTAGAATCTCAGCCATAAAGCAGGGCAGGACTGCTGCTTACAATGGGGGGATCAGATAGGATCTGTGCCACTGTGACAGAATGCTCTGTTATACAGATAGCTAGAATCTCAGCCATAAAGCAGGGCAGGACTGCTGCTTACAATGGGGGGATCAGATAGGATCTGTGCCACTGTGACAGAATGCTCTGTTATACAGATAGCTAGAATCTCAGCCATAAAGCAGGGCAGGACTGCTGCTTACAATGGGGGGATCAGATAGGGATTTTTATTAAGAAATTAAAACATAAAACAGAAAATCAAACTTTCAATTATATAACATCAAAAAAGAAAATTCAATTACATAACATCAAAATGACATTTTAATTAAATAACATCTGAAGATTGCACCCATGTGAAATCTGTTCACATATATAGAGATCTTAATATGTGCTGCCATCTACTGTCTGGGCCAGCACTACAGTTAATAAGGTTTGCTATATTGTCTGTTTGTGTCTCAATAAAGTTTGTTGTTACAAGCAAGCAAGGCCTCAGGAAACATGGTGTCAGAAGCTGGCAGAAATTTTGGTGTTTATTAAGCCACTAAAGTTCAGTAAAAAGGATAGAAAAGGCATAATCTGACTATCTCAGCAACAGGCAGACACTGGGAGAGAAAATGGCTGCAAACACTTTCCCTACCCCAAGTCCCATGGACTGCACAGGAGATCTGGCAGTGAACTGGACTTTCTTCAGATCACAGTGGGAGGATTATGAGGTAGCTACAGAACTGGACAAAAAAGACCCCAAGGTAAGGATGGCTACCTTACGTTCTGTTATGGGGAGAGACTGTCTGCGTATCTATCAGCACCTTACACTCTCTGATGCTGACAAGCAGGATGAACAGAAAACTCTGGATGCATTACAGAGCCACTTCATGCCTGCTCGGAACATCATATATGAGAGATACATATTTAATAGCACACACCAAGGCCAGTCAGAGACCATAGACCAATATGTCACTAAACTGAGACAGCTAGCAGCAACATGTGAATTTGGAGCACTGCATGATGAGCTTATTAGAGACAGAATTGTACTGGGAGCAAAAGATGTCAGTGCCAAAAAGAGAATGCTAAGAGTGCCAGAACTAAACCTGCAGAAAGCTATAGACATGTGCAGGAGCCATGAGCTCACAGAACTGCAAATACAAACAATGCAGGACAGTAAAGCAGAGATGGAAGGTGTCTACTACACAGCAAAAACACCACCTAGAAGGGAACACAAGCCTAAAACAAAAGTGCAAGGCTACAAAGGTGAAACCATAAATTGCAAATATTGTGGAAGCAGCCATCCCAGGGGTAGAGAGTATTGCCCTGCATATGGGGAAACTTGCAGCAAGTGCAAAATGCAAAATCACTAAAGAAAGAAACCCAATGTTGCAGAAAAGCCATGTTAAGCTAAAGTGGTACAATGACACTTATATGATACCAAGGGGACAGTGTACTCTAAACTGCACATATAAAGGCAAAGCTTATCGCCTTCTTTTTCAGGTTGTTGAAGGTACTCACAAGCCACTTCTTTCAGCAGACACTTGCAAAAAATTGGGACTATTAACAGTAAATACAGAGCATGAGGTGCTAACAACAGCACAATTTAACACTCAAAATGTTAAAAGGCCACCCCTATCATACGAACAGATCACAAGTGACTATAAAGATCTCTTTCAAGGACTTGGATGTCTACCCAGAGAATATCATTTAGAGGTTGATACTACAGTGGCCCCAGTGCAACACCAGCCACGGAAAGTACCAGCACCTCTTAAAGCAGAACTAAAAGAGGAGATCACTCGATTAGAAAAACTAGGAGTTTTGAAAAAGGTTACAAGTCCAACACCATGGATAAGCAGCATGGTTGCAGTCAAGAAACCAGGCAAGTTACGAGTATGTATTGATCCGAAAGATTTAAACAAAGCATTAAAAAGATCACATTATCCAATGCCCACCATAGATGAAATACTGCCAAGCTTGGCAAAAGCAAAAGTCTTTTCAGTTTTGGATGCGAAAGATGGATTTTGGCAAGTTAAACTAGATAAAAGCAGCAGCTATCTCACCACATTCTGGACCCCTTTTGGCCGTTACCGGTGGCTACGCATGCCTTTTGGGATTGCCACTGCTCCAGAGGAATACCAGCGTAGACAACATGAAGCAGTAGAAGGCCTGCCAGGAGTGGAGGTTATTGCTGATGACATCTTGGTGTATGGGTGTGGAGACACCACAGAGGAAGCCACAGCAGATCATGACAAAAATCTGATTAGACTCTTAGAAAGAGCCAGAAAGCTTAACCTAAAGTTAAACAAACAGAAGCTAAGACTGAGACTATCATCAGTACCATACATGGGGCATCTACTGACAGCTGAGGGTTTACGCCCAGATCCGGACAAGGTAAAAGCCATTTTGGAGATGCCAAACCCAGAGAATGTGCAAGCAGTTCAAAGAATGTTAGGATTTGTAAATTACTTATCCAAATTCCTACCACATTTGTCTGATGTATGTGAACCATTAAGAAGGCTGACAGACAAAGACAGTGTATGGGTCTGGCAATCTAGCCATGACGAATCTATGGAGCAAATAAAAAAGCTGGTAACTGCACAACCAGTCCTACGATACTATGATGTAAATGAGGAAGTGACAGTACAATGTGATGCCAGCGAAAAGGGACTAGGAGCAACTTTAATGCAACAAGGCCAGCCAGTTGCCTTTGCATCACGCACATTGTCTCCAACAGAGCAAAGATATGCACAGATTGAAAAAGAATGTCTGGCTATTGTGTTTGGCTGTCAGAAATTTGATCAATACCTGCATGGAAAAAACCTTATCAAAATTGAATCTGACCACAAGCCACTGGAAAGTATTTTTAAGAAACCTCTACTAGGAGCCCCAAAACGATTACAGCGCATGATGCTGCAGCTACAAAAGTACAATCTAAATGTGACTTATAAGAAAGGATCACAAATGTATATTGCAGACTTTCTGTCAAGAGCACCATTATCCAAAACCCAAGTAAAACCTGAAACACCAGACTATGAAATATTCTCCATCTATGCTGACAATGCTTTTTGCAAGGAGCTTGAACAGATCAACTTTGCTGAATATTTAAGAGTATCTGACATACGTTTACAACAAATACAGCACCACACTGAACGAGATGAAGCCTTACAGTCATTAAAGACAACTGTTCTGTCTGGATGGCCTGATCAGAAAGAAAGAGTACCCATTTGCATCAGGGACTACTGGGGTTTTAGAGATGAAATCACTATACAGAATGGAATCCTGTATAAAGGACATAGAGTCATTATACCCAAGACTCTGTGCCCAGAAATGATAGCAAGAATACACTCAAGTCACCTGGGAATAGATGCATGCCTTCGCAAAGCCAAAGATGTGTTATTCTGGCCACATATGGGACCAGAGATAATTGAGGCAATAAAGGACTGTGATACCTGCAATGAATACCTCCGCAAGCAGACAAAGGAACCACTGATGACTCACAAACTGCCTACTCTACCATGGAGTAAATTAGGAATGGACCTCTTTTCCTTACCAGGCCAGGATTACTTAATAATAATTGATTACTATTCAGACTTTTGGGAGATAGATGCTATTTCTGATACCACCTCCAAAACCATAATTGAATGCTGCAAAGTACATTTTAGTCGGCATGGGATACCTGACACCGTTATCACGGACAATGGACCACAATTTGTCAGCTCAGAGTTCACCCATTTTTCCAGAAATTGGGAATTTGAACACCTTACCTCATCCCCCTATCACAGTCAGTCCAATGGTAAAGCTGAGGCTGCTGTAAAGATAGCAAAAACCATCATAAAGAAAGCTAAGAGAGATGGCAAAGATCTCTGGAAAGCAATACTTGACTGGAGGAATACTCCCACAGAAGGTACTAACAGCAGTCCTGTACAAAGACTTATGTCACGAAGGACAAGAACTCTCCTTCCTACAGCTCAAAAGCTGCTCTTTCCAAAGGTGATAGAAAGAGTGGTTGATCAGCTAACAGAGAGGCGCCGAAAAGCAAAAGCATTTTATGACAGAGGAGCCAAAGAGCTTCCAGAACTAGACATTGGTCAAACAGTGCGTATGCAACCTTCCCCTGCTGCATTAGATGGAAGGTGGCGCAAAGGTATTTGTTTGGAGAAGGTTGCTCCACGTTCATACATAGTGGAGGCTGATGGTCACCTGTACAGAAGAAATAGGAAATTTCTCAGAAGCACCAATGAAACAAGTGATGCCAATGCCAGTGCAGAGGCCACGCCAATTACAGAGTGCTCTGATGGTATTCCAGACCAGACATCACCAACAGACCCAGAGGTGGAAGCAAATGTAGAGAATAATGATACTACATCTTCACCACGCTGTACTCGCACTCGAGTAATCAAAACACCTGCAAGATACAAAGACTTTGTTCTTTAAAAAAAAAAAAAAAAAAAAAGGGGAGATGTTCACATATATAGAGATCTTAATATGTGCTGCCATCTACTGTCTGGGCCAGCACTACAGTTAATAAGGTTTGCTATATTGTCTGTTTGTGTCTCAATAAAGTTTGTTGTTACAAGCAAGCAAGGCCTCAGGAAACAAAATCCACCTCCCTCCACAGTTTAGCATTGTCCTTGTTAATGCCAATCTCTTTGAAACGGATGAAAAACAGTTCCCTCAAAATTCTTTTAACTGTTGGATCAATAGTTCCATCCTCCCCCCCGAAAGATTTACTGCACCTCATTATCCACAAAAAGTATCTAATGACAGTGAAAATCACAAAAAAGGTCTCATTATCCAAAGGATGCTTTCCCCTTACCAGCCCATACGCCCTTTCCCCATACGTGTGCCGACAGAACCTTCCAATTTTCAAAACTGACAGGACTTCATTATACAGAGCCCGAGATACCGAGCACTCTAATAAAAAGTGATTTGTGGTCTCTTCCACTTGGCACCCCCAGGGGCAGAGCCTGTTTACCACACTCAGATAGCTCAGATTGCCCCTAAGGAAGAGTTTCCCCTGGAAAGCCAGCCAGGCGTTATCCAGGAACTTGCCGGGGAGCCTATGGCCATTCAGGAACTTCAGGCAAGTTTTCATCTGCTCAGTTGTACAGTCTTTCAGGACTGGGGCAGAGATAAAAAAGGAATTCAATACAGACTCATATAACTGCTTCCTGGTAAGATTCCCTATTGCCCCAAAGTCCAAATTCCACTTCTTTATCAGCTTTAAGCCTAAAACTAAATGCTGTGGAAAGTACCCCCCCCTAATCCGGACCCCCTTCACTCTACCGCCCTCCATCCAGTCTCTGATAAAAGGCGAAACCCAGGACCTGACACAGTTCTCCCACAGAGAACACGTCCTTTGGCCCAGATTCCCAAAATTAAATTTCAGGAAAATGGTGCCAAAGAACGCGATTGGACAAACCATCCCTAACCCCCCCTCTTTTCTCTGCAGGAATGTGACCCCTCTTTTTACTGGGTTCAGTCTGCTCCCCCAGAGCATCTGAAAGAACAGACTGTAGAGCCGAGTAGAGAGAGATTCTGGCAGGGGAAACACATAGGCAACAAAAAGAAACAACGGGATCAGAAAAGTCTTGATCAAATTAACCCTTTCTCTATAGGTCAGCTTCCAAGATTTCCAGCGCTGAACTTTTGCCAAACCAGCATCCAGTTTCTCTTCCCAATTTAACAGACCATTATCATTCCTCCCGAATTTAACTCCCAAGATTTTTACCTGCTCTGGGGCTACTGGGAAATTACCAACCTGAAAAGCTGGTTCCCCTTCTAGAACCCAAAAAGCTTCCGACTTTTCCCGATTGACAGAGGAGCCAGAGGCCCCCGAGTAACTTCTGATGCAATCAGTGACCACTTCAACCTCCGCCTGCTTAGAAACGATCACTGACACATCATCCGCATAGGCAACAAACCTGAGGGGCTGCCCGCCGGGCACACAGACCCCCTCCAAGCCTTTCCTCTCCAGCATCCTCAGGAAGGGATCCAGAGCGAATACATAGAGAAGAGGACTCAGAGGGCAGCCCTGCCGCACCCCGGCCCCAACCTCAAAGTCTTCACCTTGCCAACCGTTAATCAATGGGAAGCTTTTTGCCCCTTCATACAAAACTTTAATCCAACTAATGAATCTGCCCGGGATGCCGTATTTAGACAAAACAGCCCATAGATAATCATGGTTAACATTATCAAAAGCTTTTGTCTGATCCAGAGACAACAGATACTTACCCCAACCATGAGCTTTGCATGACTCCAAGGCTTCCCTTATAGTAAGGATCGCCCCAAAGATGCTCCGCCCCTTCACCGTGCAGAACTGACAGGACGATAATAAAGTGCCAGAAAATAAAATTAACCGGGAAAAAAGGATCTTTGCCAGAATCTTTCTATCGGAGTTGAGAAGGGCAATCGGCCTCCAGTTCTCAATCCTCTCATCATCCTTCCCCTTTGACAGCAGAATCAGGGCAGAGCACCTCATTGACTCACACAACCCACTCCCCAGACATCCATTAAAGATCTTTGTTAACACCGGGACTAACAGCTCCTTAAAGGTCTTATAGAATTCTGCTGTAAGCCCATCAGGCCCAGGAGCTTTCTTGTTGTTTAACTTATCAATCGCACCCTCCACCTCCTCTTCCCCAATATCTGCTGTCAAAGGGGAGAAATCCAAATTAGCTGTATCAGGTCCTGGGGTCGCCCTTAAGAAGCTTTCAGTCCTTTCCCTCTCCAAAGCCTTACGTCTGAACAAGCCGGCATAGTACGACCTTACAACTCTGAGGATACCCTCCCTGGATTTCTGCAAACTTCCCTCAGAATCAATAAGGCCAGTCACCTGCTTTTTCTTAAAGGTCTCTCTACAGTTCTGGAAAGGGTCCGGGGAGTTTTTTGCCCCAAAATCCCTTTCCAGAACCATAGAGTCCTGGCGACTGTACTGATGCTGCTTCATCAGAGTTTTCAACCGGGCAATTTTCTCCCCCACCACCCCGGCCGAAATTAAGGTTTCCAACTTCTTTCTCAGAGACTGGTATGTTCTAGATCTTATACCCTCCCTTTTAACAGATAGTTTTGTGAAGAAGGTTCGGATTTCTTCTTTTGTACCCTCCCACCACTGTTGGATTGAATCAAAGAAGTCCAGCTTCGACCACTGGGCCTCAAAAAAACTCCTAAAAGAGCCATTCCTTGCAGCTTCCTTCAATGACTCAAATCCAAGTCTCCACAACCCTCTACCCCTTCTCGGGAGCTCTGACATCCCATATTTAAAGGACACCATTAAATGGTCTGAGAAATCTACCAACGTTTCTTTTACATCTGAAAAAGTATCTCTCTCTTTAACAAAAACCAAATCTATGCGACTACTACGGTTTGCACAAAAATAAGTATGGACACCCTTCCTCCCATTCCAGGTCGCCACATCCACCAGCCCCGCCTGCCTGATAATATTAGACAAAAAGGCCCCTTCATATTTATTATATTTACCTGTCCTGTCACCCGGCTTCAGGACTTCATTAAAATCCCCAGCCAGAATGACAGGACAAGAAACACACAAAAAAGGTTTAATTTCGCCTAACAGTTCTTTCCTCTCTGCTATCGTATGTGGCCCATAAACATTAATCAGCCTAAACATCTCACCCTGAAAATGAACATCTAGGAGTATACAGCGTCCTATTCTGATCTCCAAAAAACGTTTGATTTTAAGATCAAAATGACCTTTAAAAAGAATTCCCACCCCCCCTGCAGATTCCTCTGCAATAGACCAAAAAGAGGGTCCAAATTGCCATTCTCTTTTAGCATTAAATATTTCTGTCCCATCAGTTAACCTTGTTTCTTGTAAGAAAAGAACATCAAAATTAGATTTCCCTAAAAAATCATAAACTTCAGCCCTTGTTTTATGGTTCTTTATACTACACACGTTGATAGTACAAAAATGAATCAATTGTTTTGACATTTTGGAGATTTAGCCAGCCTACCCTCCTTCCCCTCTCCAAATCTTTTATACTGAGGCTTCCCTAATCCACTTGAAGGGCCACTGTCTTTTTCAAAAAACCCATTCCCATCTATAGATTCCCTTTCCTCATCACTTTCTATCCGACCTTTCCTTTTCTTCCCCTGATCCTCAGTTATCTCCATTTCTACATGGGAAGGGACCTGTTCTTCAATTTCACAATTCATTTCTTCTGTCACAAGAGGCAAAGAAGCCTTGGATTTCCTTTTTCCCTTCTTCTTTTTCTGCTTCTTCCCTGTTTCTTTCCCATGCTCCCTCTCTTCATCCTCCAACCTGCTTAACTCTTCCTCTTCTTCCTCAGCCATATCCCCCCAAGATTTCCCATCAGGGAGTTCAAACCTATTAGAGGTTTCAATATTTGTTTGGAAAACCATCTTGCCTACCATCTTCCTTGTTTTCCTTCCTACCTCCTCCCATCCTTCTTTCTCAACCTCCACTTCCCTTCTTATCCCTTCTCCCCCATCCTTCTCAATAGTCTGGGACAAAACTTCCCCACCTTCCTTCCTGTTAGTGATTTCCTCACATACACCCACCTCCACCCTGGGTACATCCTCCTGAAAAAACTCTTTTTCGATTCTAGGGCATTCCCTCACAATATTGTGCCAGGCTTCTGGGCATTCCCGGTGCGTATGTCCCAAATCATTACAAAGGTTGCACCTTACCTTATTGCATTCCTTACTAACATGCCCCTGAGCCCCACATAATGCACAAACTTTGAGAGTGCAATCATTGGCCAGATGACGCTTTGAACCACACTTGAAACACTGCTTGGGTTGTCCCGGATAAAAACAAACACCCCTCTCCTTCCCGATAAAGAAAGAGTTTGGGAGATGCTTGGTAACATTATTAGATACATCCAATCTCACTTGTACTTTCCATCCCACAATCCAGAAACCCTCCTCATTATATAACCTTGTCAGTGGCGCCAGGACCTTACATTGGCGCTTAAGCCAGACCAAAACATCTTCCGGGGGAATTGATTCATTTTTAAAAATGACAGTGACGTTCTTAACTTCTGGCTTTGAAACAGGTATGGCCCTGAAACCTTCCCACTCTGGGGATCTTCCCTTCTCCTGATAGAGACTCCAAAATCTATCCAAACCTTGTGGTAATTTAAAACTTACTTCAAATTCCACATCGGACACTGTTATAAAGGCATTAACATCAGAAGGTGTAAAACCCATTGACTCCTTTATCAAATTCTTGCAGATATACCTACTGCCTGGCATCTTTTCCTTCTCCCCATCCCATTTAATCTTAACTACATTTATCCTTTTAAACACAGGCCCATCAAAAAGAGTCTCTTGTTGCCTTGCAAAAAATCTTCTTTTTTCCCAAAACCCTTTACTTCCTTGATCCTCTCCCCCTGCATTTGACATTTCCATTGACTTAGTAGGATTTGCCACTTTATTTGCTTTACCCAAAACATTATCAGGAGTTACCAGCATATTATTCCCATTATCCACAGAATTTGCAGAAACAATGGGGTTAGAAGGGTTGGAGGTAGGGGGGTTAGAGGTAGGGGGATTAGAGGTAGAGGGATTAGAGGTAGGGGGGTTAGAAACAGAGGGGACATCAGAGGGTTTAGGTACAGACACAACAGCAGATTGCCCTTTCCCTGTTCCCTCCTCCTCCCCCCTAAGCACAAAATCCATATACATTGCTTCAAATGATTTCCCCCCTTTACCAGCCTGTTGCATTTCATCAAAACGAGTTCTGTTTTTAAACACCTCTTCCCAGGGTTTAATTAACAGCATAGTTTGCTCAATTTCCCCATCAGCCTCCTCCAACTCTTTATTTATTATAGCAAGCTTTCTTATTCCTAAAGCTCTAGCTTCCCCTTTAGCAAACTTAATGTTAGCAATCCCCCTCTCAATATCCCTCTCCAAAGCTCTCTTTTTGTCTTTAAGAAAGTTCACAGTCCTTAGAGCTTTAGCAATCACCATAGGGTCAGGATTCTCTCCAGCAGCAAGTGCCTCGTTAGCACAATTAGTATCAGTCTCTTTACTCACAGTAGTAACAGTCTCTATACAGGCTGAAAATGTCTCTTTAGCAGCAGCACAAACAGTCTTTAAATCAGTAGAAATAACATTATTATCAGCAGCAGAAAGTGAGTCAGTAGCAGTGAGTGGATCAGCAGGAATAGCGGCCCCACCAGTAGAAGCCACAGCAGCAGAATAAGACATTTTAGCTTTAGTAGCAGTTGGATTCCCAGCAGTAACACAGTCCTTGCTCACCTGCCCAAAGCCCCCTTCCCCCACCTCCACTCCAGGCTCCTCTGCACAGTCCAAAGCCCCCTCTGCCACCGCCATAGCCACATTCTCACAGGCGCAATTAGCAGCATTTTCAGCAGCCGCATCAGCATTATGCGTGCCCTCCGCAGGACACAACTCCCAGCATGCACTGCTAGCCTCCCGATGCTTTAGCTCCACACAGACAGGCCCCGCAGGCACATTGCTGGATCTCTCTGCTCTCCCAGCTGCCATTACTTTACTTGCACCAAACTCCCCGCTCCTCCCGGGGGTCTCAGGTTCCACACTGTCACCCCCCAACAGGTTACTGGAGGAGAATTGCGCAGGGGTCTCACACAACTGACTATTGGTGGCACTTTGAGGGGTTTCAGAGCCAGACATAGGGATGGGAGGCATACTCAGGGGGGGGGACATGCTTGTTTGTGGGTCAGGCTCATCAGGCAACAAAACTGGAGTTCTTTCCAAATCTTCTGATATTGTTTGTGAAAAGGATTCATTCATATCCTCCTCCTCCATGCTGCTTCCACTATCTTCCCTTCCTCCCACCTTCTTTCTCTTGGGCTTAGCTTTACTTACTTCACTTTCTGCCGCCATTTTCTGGCTTGAGCCTTTCCTTCCAGAAACAACAGTTTTCTTTTCATTCCTCACACGAAGAGAAAATCTTCTTTTCATTTTCCACGACAATAAAGAAATCAGTTTTTTTGTTTTTCTTTTTAAGCCCCAAACCGGGAAACAAACAGCCCCCCAGACCCTTACAGGGCCTGGGGAAAGTTCACCTCACAGCACCTCCACTCAGCACGAGGGTGTGGCTTACAATGAGGGATCAGATAGGATCTGTGCCACTGTGACAGAATGCTCTGTTATACAGATAGCTAGAATCTCAGCCATAAAGCAGGGCAGGACTGCTGCTTACAATGGGGGGATCAGATAGGATCTGTGCCACTGTGACAGAATGCTCTGTTATACAGATAGCTAGAATCTCAGCCATAAAGCAGGGCAGGACTGCTGCTTACAATGGGGGGATCAGATAGGATCTGTGCCACTGTGCCATAAATAGTTCTATATTTCTTTTCTTAGATTCTCCCACCATTCGAAGCCTTGGGGACACAGAGGTGGATCTCGGTTCAGACGCAGAGATCGCTTGCACGGCAGATGCGAATCCAGCGACAGACTCAATGTTCCAGTGGAGATGGCTGGTCTGGATCCGTTTATATTGCTCTGTGATCATTACCATTAGACCTTATGTTGGTTTCCAGTTAAAGGGGCTCTTTTACCAATGCGAGTGCAAAGCGCTACAATGGATACAAAATGGCGCATATCTGGATGGTACCTGTAATACCACCTGTCCATTGCATTGGTGCAGCCCCCAAAATGGTGCCGGAACACTGGGAAAAAGTGATACATTGTAGGTTAGAAACCCGATAATCTGCCTCCGAATGTATCACTTTGCCCCAAGCGCTGTTTGGTAAATGAGCCCTCCCACTGTCTGCTGATTGGGTGCAGGAAGAGGTTGCTTTGCAAAATGGCACCCTTCACATTTCTGGGCTTTCCTTGTCCTTTAGGGGTGGGTTCACCTTTACATTAACTTTCAGTACGTTATAGAATGTCCTATTCCTAGCAACTTTGCAGTTGGTCCTCATTATTTATTTATTTTATAGTTTTCAAGCTATTTGCCTTCCACTTCTACATTTTTCCACCTTTCAAATGGGGGGGTCACTGAACCCGATAGCCAAAACCTATTGCTCTGTGTGCTCACAAATGTATTAATATTGTCAGGGTCAGACTGGGGGGTGAAGGGCCCACCGGGGCTCCCCTCCCAGGGGCCCTGCAGGTTCCCACGCCGCTGCACCCCACCCCCAGTTGCGAATTGCCTCAGAATATCAATGTCTACATCCTAGTAAATTTAAAGGGGAACTGCCCCTTTGAATCATTTTCATGTCTTCTCTTGATATGTTGAAACTCTCTAGCTAAATCGATTCCCATAATGCTTTTCTCCACGTAGGGTGATGAGGAGCGAGACCTCTCTGCCTTGGAACGCAAAGTGGATGGAGTCATTGGACGCCTGGTTATCCGGGAAGCCAAGAGAACGGACGCCGGCCGCTACGAGTGCACCGTGGATAACGGGATCCCCCCCTCCATCAAGGCTGATGCTCGTCTGATTGTCCGATGTACGGGATAGGAATCACTCAGGGTTGGACTGGGGGTGAAGGGCCCACCGGGGCTCCTGTCCCAGGGGCCCTGCAGGTGCCCCCAGCCAGGCGCGTCCCTTAACCCCCCCCCGCAGGGGCCCCCCTAATCCCCCTCGCAGGCCCCCCACCCGTTGTCCTCCTCCGAGCGTGTAAATTTGACGTGTCAGGGGAGGAGCGGTCGGGAGGGGGAGCACCGGCAAGGGTGGGTTCTGGGCTTCCGGCGCCCACCGGGATTTTTCCCGGTGTCCCGGTGGCCCAGTACGATGCTGGAGTCAGACCTATAAATATCAAGTTAATAGAAATATCTTTGTTTTACAAGTGAGAAACTGGAGACATAGATATTTATTATTCCTTCTGACTCCGGAACAGGGATTGAACTTTTATGTCAACATTCAATATTAGGCCTTTCCTATATTAAATAAATGTAATTATGCCCAGCTGCAAAAGCAGAAACATAACAGAAGTTAATTATTGGGATGAGATATTAGACACCTATCTAGTGCTGCCACCTAAAGGTGAAATGTTGCATTACATGTAGGGTCTATTGAACAAATGGAACAGGGAGGAACCTGTGGCCCATAAGGTGGACGTTCATTCACTACCTGGGAAGGTATTAGCTCCAAATGGGCCACATTGACCTGCGCAAGTTCGGCCATCTTTAGATGTTTTTCAAAATTAGTAAACAGTTAAACCAGTGCATGTAGATTGTAAGCTCTTTAGGGCAGGGCTCTCTTCACCTCTTGTATCGGTTATTGATTGCTTTATATGTTACTCTGTATGTCCAATGTATGTAACCCACTTATTGTACAGCGCTGCGGAATATGTTGGCGTTTTATAAATAAATGTTAATAATGTTAATAATAATGTCAAAGTACTAAGTAATATATTTAAACCCTTCATCTCTTTCTGATTCATTCTTGTAGTTAAGCCTGATATACACAAGGGGGTGCACTTGAGCAAAGTGGCAGTTCCTGGTGATGGGAAGAGCGTGGCAGCCTTGGTGTGTAAAGCTGAGGGAATCCCGAGTGTGGCGTTTAGCTGGGCTAAGAATGGGGTATCTCTGGATCTCAAAGATCCCAGGTAATTTTAGTACCAGAGCAGTCTATTTCTCTTCGATAGGCTACATTGTAGCATTATGTTTATGAGCTGACAAAAATATTTATACTTAGGGTCAGGAGGTGCCATAGTGTTTCCCTTAGACAGTACAGTATGGGGGTACAGCTTATTGTGTGCCCAGAACATTCCTTCTCTGTATATTTGTATTTATACATATGGGTAGGGGGTGCCATAGTGTTTCCCTTAGACAGTACAGTATGGGGGTACAGCTTATTGTATGCCCAGAACATTCCTTCTCTGTATATTTGTATTTATACATATGGGTAGGGGGTGCCATAGTGTTTCCCTTAGACAGTACAGTATGGGGGTACAGCTTATTGTGTGCCCAGAACATTCCTTCTCTGTATATTTGTATTTATACATATGGGTAGGAGGTGCCATAGTGTTTCCCTTAGACAGTACAGTATGGGGGTACAGCTTATTGTGTGCCCAGAACATTCCTTCTCTGTATATTTATATTTATACATATGGGTAGGGGGTGCCATAGTGTTTCCCTTAGACAGTACAGTATGGGGGTACAGCTTATTGTGTGCCCAGAACATTCCTTCTCTGTATATTTGTATTTATACATATGGGTAGGGGGTGCCATAGTGTTTCCCTTAGACAGTACAGTATGGGGGTACAGCTTATTGTGTGCCCAGAACATTCCTTCTCTGTATATTTGTATTTATACATATGGGTAGGGGGTGCCATAGTGTTTCCCTTAGACAGTACAGTATGGGGGTACAGCTTATTGTGTGCCCAGAACATTCCTTCTCTGTATATTTGTATTTATACATATGGGTAGGGGGTGCCATAGTGTTTCCCTTAGACAGTACAGTATGGGGGTACAGCTTATTGTGTGCCCAGAACATTCCTTCTCTGTATATTTGTATTTATACATATGGGTAGGAGGTGCCATAGTGTTTCCCTTAGACAGTACAGTATGAGGGTACAGCTTATTGTGTGCCCAGAACATTCCTTCTCTGTATATTTGTATTTATACATATGGGTAGGAGGTGCCATAGTGTTTCCCTTAGACAGTACAGTATGGGGGTACAGCTTATTGTGTGCCCAGAACATTCCTTCTCTGTATATTTGTATTTATACATATGGGTAGGAGGTGCCATAGTGTTTCCCTTAGACAGTACAGTATGGGGGTACAGCTTATTGTGTGCCCAGAACATTCCTTCTCTGTATATTTATAATTACTTCTAGCTACTGCCATGTTCTCTGTAAATATTTTATATATTTAACCCCTTGTTACACACTTAGGTACTCAGAGAAGACATTTCATGAGCTGTCAGTTCACACCAGCACGCTGGTCATTTCCAATGTGAGCGCAGTGAAGGACTACGCCCTCTTCACGTGTACGGCCACGAACACCCTGGGGGTCGACAGTTTCACCATTCAGCTTGTCAGCACCAGTAAGTCAATATATATAATAAATATTTGGCTACAGTTATGGCTGCCCTTTCATAGTTATCTGGATTGTCCTTGTGTCTCCGTCTGTCAGGCCGTCCTGACCCTCCTTCAGGTCTGAGAGTCATCGGTTTCACTCACAACTCGGTGACGCTACAATGGAGTGCTGGATTTGATGGAGGGGCGGAGCAAAAATTTCGAGTCAGGTGAGTGAGATAATAAGTTGGAGTGATATCCCCCCCCCCCTCACCCCCAGCAGTCGATCAGCAGAACAATGGGAAGGGAGCAAGATAGCAGCTCCCAGTAGGTATCAGAATAGCACTCAATAGTAAGAAATCCAAGTCCGGCTTGGGACTCCTCCAGTTACATGGGAGTAGGAGAAACAATAGGTTAGCTGAAAGCAGTTCTAATGTGTAGCGCTGACTGAAAGCTCAGACTCAGGCACACTTTACTGCTGCGCTGCAAGTTAGAGTGATATCCCCCCCCCCTCACCCCCAGCAGCCGATCAGCAGAACAATGGGAAGGGAGCAAGATAGCAGCTCCCAGTAGGTATCAGAATAGCACTCAATAGTAAGAAATCCAAGTCCGGCTTGGGACTCCTCCAGTTACATGGGAGTAGGAGAAACAATAGGTTAGCTGAAAGTAGTTCTACACTATGGGCCCTGGTTGGCTCCTTGTAAAGAGATTACCGTATTTTTCGGACCATAAGACGCACTTTTTTTCCCCCAGAAGTGGGGGGGAAAAGTCCCTGCGTCTTATGGTCCGAATATAGCCTACCGATATACTTTAAAAAAATGTTTTTACTTGCCCATGTGGTCTCCGCAGGTCCCTCCTCTATTTGCCGGCGCTTAGCTATGGCGCTGTGCGCATGCACAATGACGCGCATGCCCATACGCATGCGCGTCATTGTGCATGCGCCAGAGCTAAGCGCCGGTAAATAGAGGAGGGCCCTGCGGAGACCACATGGGCAAGTAAAAACATTTTTTTAAAGTATATCGGTAGGCTATATGCTGGTACAGATGGGGGCAATATGTTGGGTGAAATATGTTGGGTGCTGCTGGTACAGGTGGGTGAAATATGTTGGGTGCTGCTGGTACAGGTGGGGGGCAATATGTTGGGTGCTGCTGGTACAGGTGGGGGGCAATATGTTGGGTGCTGCTGGTACAGGTGGGGGGCAATATGTTGGGTGCTGCTGGTACAGGTGGGGGGCAATATGTTGGGTGCTGCTGGTACAGGTGGGGGGCAATATGTTGGGTGCTGCTGGTACAGGTTGGGTTTTAATGCACATAAAATATTTTAGGACACTTTGTTTCAGAATCTTTTTTTCTTCATTTCCCTTCCCAAAAAATTGGTGCGTCTTATGGTCCGGTGCGTCTTATGGTCCGAAAAATACGGTATAAGCCTTCCAGAGGTCTGTGAGGGGGAATAACAAAGGTTGTAGCCAGGCAGCCGATATATAATGGAAGTTTATGCTGACTGAAATTGTAATATGCGCTACTAACACGTAAAATCTTCATTAGACTAATATAAAGTCAGAATAAAGAGCAATAAAAGGAAAGAAATGAAGAGAAATGATGGAAAGTCATTCTTTTTCAGGTACCGCTGGCCCGGCACCGACAGCCACATGTATGTAGATGTATTCCCACCCCAGGAAACCGTATTCACCATCACAGGCCTGAAAGGAAGCACCGCCTACAACTTCTCAGTCAATGCTATCAATGCCTTGGGGGAAAGCGACTACGCAGACCAGGGGGCGGTGGTTAGTGTCACCACAAAAGGTAATAGGGTTTCTGCGTATAAAGCTCCACAACCCCCTTACACATATTGTATGGAAAATGTGAATTTTTTTGAAAAAAAATCTTGTTATATTTTGCTATGGGAATATCATAATATGATGGCGTAAGGGTTAATGGAATGCGGTCACTTAATCAGGTTCAGTAGGTCCAGTAAAAATAGTCGTCAGACAAATAGATTTGATTTGTAGAGTATATGATGAATGTTCAGCCCAATGGCACAAATCTTTATTATGATCAGGAGTAATTGATGAGCAGCGATGAGTAGTGGCTCAATATAGAATATATCTCTGATATTCTCTTCTTTAGAGACGACGTTGCTTCCGGTACCTACTCAGCAGCCAACCCGTGCACCCACAGCAGGTGAGATACAGGAGATGCTCCTATGGGCAAAATGTGGGGGGGGGGGGGGGGGGTGGAGAGTGGGAATTTATAGGCAACTGATCTGAGCTCCACACATACCTGCAGCAATTATAAGTAGAAAGTGTGAGGGACAGCAGAGTCAGAGATAGAATGGCAATACGGCTTTATGGCAAAATGGCAGGGGAGCAACATGGTGACAGTAGGCACAAACTGTGACAGTAGGGCAAGATAGCAGTAGTATAGAAGGTAGTAATAGTATAAAAAGATGGTAACGGTAGCACAAGAGAGTAATAGTAGGGCAAGATAGATATAGTAGGGAAAGATGGAGATAGTAGGGTAAGATGGAGAGAGTAGGGCAAGATGGAGACAGTAGAGACAGATGGAGATAGAAGGGCAAGGTGGAGACAATATGGCAAGATGGAGACCCTAGTTCCAAACTGTGACAGTAGGGCAAGACAGCAGTAGAATGGAAGGTAGTAATCATAAAAAAAAGGATGGTAACAGTAGCACAAGAGAGTAATAATAGGGCAAGATGGAGATAGTAGGGTAAGGTGGAGAGAGTAGAGAAAGATGGAGAGAGTAGGGAAAGATGGAGAGAGTAGGGAAAGATGGAGAGAGTAGGGAAAGATGGAGAGAGTAGGGAAAGATGGAGAGAGTAGGGTAAGATGGAGATTGTAGGGTAAGATGGAGATAGTAGAGAAAGATGGAGACAGTAGGATAAGGTGGAGAAAGAAGGGCATGATGGTGAACAGTAGGGCAAGATGGAGACAGTAGGGCAAGATGGAGACAGTAGGGCAAGATGGAGACAGTAGGACAAGATGGAGACAGTAGGACAAGATGGAGACAGTAGGACAAGATGGGGACAGTAGGACAAAATGGGAACAGTAGGACAAGATGGAGACAGTAGGACAAGATGGTGACAGTAGGGCAAGATGGAGACAGTAGGGCAAGATGGGGACAGTAGGACAAGATGGGGACAGTAGGGCAAGATGGAGACAGTAGGGCAAGATGGGGACAGTAGAGCAAGATGGAGACAGTAGGACAAGATGGGGACAGTAGGACAAGATGGGGACAGTAGGACAAGATGGGGACAGTAGGACAAGATGGGGACAGTAGGACAAGATGGTGACAGTAGGGCAAGATGGAGACAGTAGGACAAGATGGGGACAGTAGGACAAGATGGTAAGACAGTAGGACAAGATGGGGACAGTAGGACAATATGGTAAGACAGTAGGACAAGATGGGGACAGTAGGAAAAGATGGAGACAGTAACATTTATTCTAAGAGTTTCACAGCCTGTTACCCTTGAGTTGTTATTGAAGTACAACACCGACCACCCACTGACAACCAAAGTCTGTCTGGGGCTGCTGGAAGGTCTACCTCAACAAGAGGTGAAGGACCACAAGATGGTCGCTTTTATTTGACACAGATAATGAGTCTTTTGTGCCCTGCACACCACTAAAGATGGTTCTTCTACATAGTAAGATCATTTGGTTTGACATTTTTTGGTATGGAGTAATATTGGGGGGTTCAAGTATATTTACTTTTCCAAATTCCGGATGGCAAAATTAGAATCTACTGGACCTGGCTAAAATCACTGCTTGGTATATCAGAGTTAAATAATCCTTTTTTTTTTTTTTTAAACTTTTTTACCCAGAAGCCCTTGAGTGGCCACCATACATATTAGCAGCTGTGTGTGCCGGAGGTGCCCTCCTTCTGGTCTCCAATGCGGCTTTTATTGGGTGCCTCGTGAAAAGAAGCAGAGACAAGTCCCAAGGAGGTAAATGAAAACCCATATTGACATGAAACCTAGAATGCTGTGGCTAATAACTAAGATCTAGACTAGTTCTGGAGTATTGATGAATATTGTATGTCTCACAGGAGAAGGTGTGAAGAAGGATGAGAGGTGAGGTCCGAAGAGAAAAGGAAAGTTCTACTTTATCCAGTTCTTGTACTGTAGGTTCTGAACCAACTACCGTATATACTCGAGTATAAGCCGATCCGAATATAAGCCGAGGTACCTAATTTTACCTAAGAAAACTGGAAAAACGTATTGACCCGAGTATAAGCCTAGGGATATATATATAGGATAGGGCTTGGTTAGACAGATAAGTAATATAAAGTAATGATAACAATAAAGTTGGAAGCTCAGAGAACAATATTGTTTTTAGCTGCCCGGGTCAGTGACCCTTAAGGATTTTAAAGCTGGATAAAGTCAGAAGAAGAAGGCAAATAACCCAAAAACTACAGAAAATAAATCATAACATATTAAAAAGTTTAGGGCACTTGGTTGCATGGGTATTGTTAAGTTCCATGGACTGGGGGCCAAATACTTAAGCACACTGGCTCTTTCATGTGGTTGCCATTAATAGGGAATGCTGGGTGATTTGGGGGAATTTGTCCCCCAATCCTGGGCCACATACTGCTTGATGTCACCCTATGTGCACATACATACAGGTTAGCGGTAGGGAAGTATAGCACCTATATAGTGCCTCTTGAGTAGGGGGATAAACTCCAGCCAATGAGAAGTCACTCAGACTGTAGCCATTCAATGCAGTAGAGAAGTCCTACTTGGCAGCTGTATACCTGCACCCCCTAGCACGGCCCTAGCATGAACCGTGGGCGTGTCGTACCTGCACATCCATTGGGCGAGCTTGAGTGAAGGTTGCGCTGCACGTAAGAATGCGTGAAATAAAAACATTTTTCTGCTCAGGGAATTGCGATCATGTTCCCAAAGATATCTCAAACGGCTAAGTGCATAAATATAAACACACGCACATGAACCATGGGCGTGCGGCGCTCGCCCATGGTTCGGGCTAGGGGGTGCGATGTAAGTTTGGAGTTTCCAGGAGGACAAGTAATGCCTCGAGTATAAGCCGAGGTTTCCTTTTTTAGCACATTTTGAGTGCTGGAAAACTCGGCTTATACTTGAGTATATACGGTACCTGATGTTTAACCTTTTTTCCTTCATTCATTACTGTTCTAATATTCTCCCTTTACTAAACGTCTTCCTTTGTCTATTGAGTCCATGACTGCACCCTCTAATTCCAACCTTCTTCTGGTACCACCACCACCACCTATTCCATCCTTAGCAAGGTCTCACTCTTTCTCATTGTTGGGTTGTATCCGCAGCCAGCAACGCGCACTTAATGAATACGGAGACGGGGAGCTCATCAACACCCACGCCAAGAAGACTCTACTGATTGACAGCGGTTCCGAGACAGGTTCTAGTCTTTACCAAGTAAGATATACGAGGTTCAAGATAATCATGTTGACTAACGCTTGTGAGGTTTGACACGGTGCTCATCTCCATCTCTCTCTTATAGGACAGCGCTTCAGAATCTGGAATATATTACTACCCAGTTAGAGATTACAGACCTTCGCTTTCCCCTCAATATGAGGT
Organism: Xenopus tropicalis; assembly: GCF_000004195.4. Taxonomy (NCBI): domain Eukaryota; kingdom Metazoa; phylum Chordata; class Amphibia; order Anura; family Pipidae; genus Xenopus; species Xenopus tropicalis. Next base: position 128,623,798 of record NC_030683.2, on the reverse strand, counting down.
TCCAGAGAGAGGAGAATCAGGGATCCGAGGTTGGGAAGGTGAGTTAGTCCGGAATATTGAGGTTCTTCTTGCCTTTTAGGAATGTTTCTCTATGTTTGCGCTTCTCAACCAAACGTTACTCAGCTGTTGCCGGACTACAAATCCCAGAATAATGTAACATATAATGAAGGGTGAGGCATGCTGGGAGCTGTAGTCCAGCAACATCAGGGCTGTATTCTTAAAGCAATATTGCCCAATAAAACTGCATTAAAATGCAAGAAATCCCCCAATGAGAATCCCAGCTGATGTGAGTAAATCCGGCTCCCTGTTCTCTGTTCCTGCAATTGGAGTTGGGAGCAATAAGCACAGTTTCCCAGCACTGAACAAGTCTGTCACTTTATCCCCATGTCTGATTCCTGTGCCATATAATGACGGGAAAATGCCATCATTATCTCTATATGTAAGGTACCAGCAAGGGGCCTGACACAGTGCTGGGAATCAGCATTCTCATTGGTCACTTCTCTTGCACTTACACTCACATTGTTGCTCAGTAGAATTCTCATTGGGGAATTTCCTTGCATCTAGAATTACGGTTTTCGACAACTTCTATAGCAAAACCAGGGGGCGCTGTGGGGCAGTGTTATGGTTGGGTTTACATCCCCTTAAAAGATGAAGCCTAATATCTCAAGGGCTGCCCATATGTCCTCTAGAAAGCTCTACTTTCTTATAAATAAGTTCCCACTAATGAACCCAAGGAAAAGGATGATGGGGCAAATCTGTTGTTTCAGAGGGCGGCTATGAAGACTGGTATTCGACTTCCGAAGGCCACGAGTATGAAGAAGTAGGAGATTACCCACAATCCTCTAGAGTCCGATGGCAGAACAGAGAAACGGTAAGTGTCTCGGACCACTGCAAATCCGCCATCTTGCAAGGCATCCAATCATAACCATTCTCTTTTATTTTTTGCAGGCCAATCAGGGAAGAGAGGCATCGTGGGCAGAATACCAGGATCCAGGCAGATTAAGAATCTATGACGAGGCAGACGTGACCTTGTCTGACGTGTACGAGACTCCGTATGGGGGGCGGGGGCAACTAGTATAATGATGTTGTTTGCAATCCTGCGAGGGGGTGGGGTTTATCATTTTCCCTTTATTTTGAATCCCGACATATATATATGTCTACCTGTAAGAAACTTCTCACCTACTATTACATTACCCCCAAAGAGTGTCAAAAACAACAGCACAATGCTCTGATCCTTGGAAAGGGGGCAGGCTTACAGCTATTTATTTCATTTTTTTCCACCTATCTGACGCAGGTGGGGGTGGGGAGGAAGGAGACAGATCATGTAGGATGCTCCCCTTTTCAAAAAAGGGGAGCATTAAGAACTTTACACATGGCTGCCTTTTTGCCTCCCAAGGTAAAGCATCACATGAGACAAGGGTCTCACCTTGCTTTATGGCAGTAGTGCCCCTCCTGATCCTCTGTCAGTAGAATATCGAGAAGTAATTGATGTGTATAGTGGGGGGGTCTCCGGGTCTCAGATGCAATCAGGAACATCACTGAGCTATGAAGAAAGAATGATCTCCCGACATATTTGGAGACTTAAACCATCCTTATTGAATTCAGGCTTAGAAAACTCTATTACACTTTCAGCAACTTTATTTTTGATACTAAATTCTAAAGGGAAACTGTCATTTTTTATAATTAGAAGCATAAAAGAGAAAAGCAAAAGATCTGTAACGCACAAATATTTATTATTGGGCTAAAAAATAACAGATAGATAGTCACAACGTCAATTCCTCAGATATTTGCATAATATGCAGATGAAGCTGCACAATACCCTGTATTATATATTTTCATGAAAAACATGAAGTATCTTTTAATTAACACAGATGTAATTATAGGGGGGGGGGGAGTGCATAACGACATCACCTTTTTTATATGATTTTACAGGTTTTATAAAATCATAAACAAAGTTGCCACGTGTTTAATAAGAATATTATAAGAATAAACACAACCTCTCGTTCCTATGGAACATACAGGGATATTATTAGTCCTTTATACCCAGGTAACGTTACTGGGCTGATTATATCTGTGACCCGGAGACCCTTTCCGCTTTCCATACACATTACCACTTGACATCCTACTGATCCAGATCAGCCGCTTGACATAAAATTGTGACAGAAATTTAGAGCAGAGCCGGACACTTACAGGTAATTTATACCCTCCAACAAACTGCCCAACCCCCTGGTCTAGTCAATAAGAATAATCTGAGCCTATGTGTTTGCTTAATAAAAACTCATTTATATTTATTTCCAAAGTCGCCTTATTTGTCTGAGGATTCATTGGTGTCTATGAAGATTTTCATTCATCCAGGTCATGATATACAGTACCTGTACTTGATCCCAACTAAGATATAATTACCCCTTATTGGGGGCAGAACAGCCCTATTGGGTTTATTTCATGGTTAAATGATTCCCTTTTCTCTGTAATAATAAAACAGTACCTGTACTTGATCCCAACTAAGATATAATTACCCCTTATTGGGGGCAGAACAGCCCTATTGGGTTTATTTCATGGTTAAATGATTCCCTTTTCTCTGTATTAATAAAACAGTACCTGTACTTGATCCCAACTAAGATATAATTACCCCTTATTGGGGCAGAACAGCCCTATTGGGTTTATTTCATGGTTAAATGATTCCCTTTTCTCTGTAATAATAAAACAGTACCTGTACTTGATCCCAACTAAGATATAATTACCCCTTATTGGGGCAGAACAGCCCTATTGGGTTTATTTAATGGTTAAATGATTCCCTTTTCTCTGTAATAATAAAACAGTACCTGTACTTGATCCCAACTAAGATATAATTACCCCTTATTGGGGCAGAACAGCCCTATTGGGTTTATTTAATGGTTAAATGATTCCCTTTTCTCTGTAATAATAAAACAGTACCTGTACTTGATCCCAACTAAGATACAATTTATAACAAAAAGATTTGGGGTGAGTGCTTATTTGTGCCCTGGGTACCCCTGGAACTATAGCAGGGTGACTGTTACCCCAATGTTTCTATATATCTGTAACCTTGTTATGGGCTAAGGGGGCCCAGCCTGAAGGCCAGTTAGGGGGGGATTTGGGGTGAGTGCTTATTTGTGCCCTGGGTACCCCTGGAACTATAGCAGGGTGACTGTTACCCCAATGTTTCTATATATCTGTAACCTTGTTATGGGCTAAGGGGGCCCAGCCTGAAGGCCAGTTAGGGGGGGATTTGGGGTGAGTGCTTATTTGTGCCCTGGGTACCCCTGGAACTATAGCGGGGTGACTGTTACCCCAAAATCACACAGTAGAGAATAACTCCGAGAAAAGAACAGGGTAAGACATGACTGTAGGAAGCATATTTATTGGGTTATCGGTACATTTCTTATGAAACAGGATTGTGACAGACACAACATTCCCAATACCCAAAACAGAAACAAAATCAAATCCAATAAAAAACCTCTGTGTATAAATTAAATAGGAGAATTCTTTAATAAATAGAATAACATGAAATAATATAGAAATTCATATAATATAGAAATTGTTTAAAACAAATCTGATGCACTGTATCAATCACATTCACGTGTCCCTGCTACCAAGGAATATAGGAGACAAAGAGCTCGACCAATCCCCTCGCTCACATAACTAAAGGGGAACTTTGCCCGAGTTTGTTTTGGGCCAAAGAAAGAAAATGTCCTTCTTTGCAGTTTTCCCCCAGATACATTCATTATAAATGAATAAAAATGATATTGAAATCCAATTGCAGTTTAAAGCAGTATTTATCCCTTTTCTGCACTGCTGGTTCTGACTTCTGAAACAACAAGCTGACGCTCTAATTCCACTACATTGTTTCAGGAGTCAAACATACACCCATTATTAGATATGCAATTGCCCCTCCACTTACCCGAATAGTCATCTTCTGCCCCTGTGGCCCTTTATGCTCCTTCAGGATCCAGAAAATGACCATTGGGTCAGTAAAGAGACAATACTGCTTGCTATAAGTCAGACCAATATGGTCTATAGAATAATGCACCCCCTGCTGTAATATATAAGGATATTAGAAGTTCACAGAGTTGAGTAGTAACTGCTAATATAACAGGGGGCACAGTATTTCTTATAATACTCAAGTTTCAAAGAGTCACATGACACAAGTGACATCACCAGTAACCAATGACATCACTGAGCACCTAGTGACAGGTAAGTCGTGGCTCTTGTGTATTATAAGGAGATCATTTCACAGAAATGGTAAGAAGGCAGTAGTAAGGATCTGGATTACACAGTCCTACTCTGACTACTGGGGCTCATTTATCAACAGTGGGCACAGTTGCCCATGGGCAGTAACCCATAGCAACCAATCAGTAGAACAATGAATGCAACAATTTGATTGGTTGCCGTCCACGGGCAAATCTGCCCAGTGTTGATGAATGACCCCCAGCGACTGTGTCATAGACACAAGTCCCCCAGGGGCTAATCCCTGACATGGAAGCGGGCTGCTTTGATTGGACGGCACCCAACGCACACTGGATCTACACGGGGGGGGGGCACCGATACTGTAGTATCAATAAATGGGTTATGTAAACCCCCCAGTTTGTGTTTCAGTGGGCGAAAGCCAATGAATTAATGCTTCTTGGCACCTACGGTGGCCAGCATGTTTTTGTAAGGGGCGTGGCCACTATTTAACCCCTAAGAAGACTTTATTTATTTGGTTAAAGGGCAACAACATTAGCAAGGTGAGCTTTTTTTTTTACAATAGGATTTTATTTGCCAGCGACGTGTCTCTGGTGCCATCTAGAGGGCAAATGTACTTCCTACACCTCAACTTTCCTATTGATCAATAGTGGGCACTATAGTTAATAGGGACCAAAAGTGGGTTCTTCTGCTCTTAGGATGGAAATTAATAATTTCTCTAATACAGGGGAAGTTCTACCTACAGTGGTAAATAGCACATAAAAAAAGGATTACTGATTCTAAACCAACTGGTTCCCAGACCAATACTAGGGGGTGGGGGTGTAGGATAAAGGTAAGGAAACCCTATTGGCAACTTGTTTAGAGTCTGAATGTAGTGTAGAACCCTGGACATTGAAATCAGTCGAATCATAGTCACATTACTGATGCTGGAGGCATCTCCTGACGCTTCTCTGCTCGGTTCTTTGGCCCCTTCACACCGAGGGACAGAACTGAGCAAATAAGCCCCCGGAGACACTTCTCGTATCAGTATTGTCAGCTTCAGCAGAGGAAGGTCCTGCTGCACATCTATATCAGTATATAATGGGAGAGACATGGGAGTATCCTTCCCCCACAGGAACAGAATAACAAACAAACTAAAAGTCTTTTATTCCTGCATTAGCAACATTGATTAACCCTTACATTCTCACCAATTGAAGTCATATTGGTCACTCAGGCCAGTCTTTGTGGGGCCCCTTCCTTAAAAGGGTGGTCCAACTTTCAGTATGTTCTAGAATGGCCTAGTCTAAGCAACTTTTCAATTGGTCTTCATTATTTATTTCTTATAGATTTCGAATTATTTGCTTTTATCTTCAGACTCTTTGCAGCTTTCAAATGGGGGTCACTGACCCCGGCAGCCAAACCCTATTGCTCCGTGAGGCTCCAGTTTTATTGTTATTGTTACTTTTTATTCCTTAGCTTTCTATTCAGCCCCTCCCCTATTCATATACCAGCCTCTCATCCAAACCACTCCCTGGTTGCTAAGGTAATTTGGACCCTAGCAACACTTTCCAGCTTCCAAATGGGGGTCACTGACCCCGGCAGCCAAACCCTATTGCTCTGTGAGGCTCCAGTTTTATTGTTATTGTTACTTTTTATTCCTTATCTTTCTATCCAGCCCCTCTCCTATTCGTATACTGTATCTGTCTCGCATTCTGGTTGCTAAGGTAATGTGGACCCTAGCAACCAGATAGCTGTTGAAACGCAAAGCTGAAACGCTTCTGAACCAAAAGTTAAACAATACAAATAATACAAAATGAAGACCAATTGCAAATTGGTTAAATAATACAAACAATACAAAATGAAGACCAATTGCAAACTGTCTCAGCATATTACTCTCTACATCATACTAAGAGTTAACTTCTCCTTTGAAAGGATCTAATTCATTTCCATTGTGATGCTCTTATCAGTGGAAAATACACGAATTACAGAGAAATACATGAGAAATATCAAAGCCCCATGTCGGCCGGGGATCATGAGGCGCCGTCGGTGGACAAAACGTCACATTCGGGCGGAAAGTGGAAAGGTTTGGGTGGGGGCAGCGGCTCGGAGCGTAAACGACGAAAGGGAAGCAGCGGGGAGAAGAGGAAGTGGAAGTGTGACATTTAGTCGTGCCCAGTGCGGGCGGCGGGGGGTTAAACTTCAAACTCCGCCTCTCATTCAAGCTCATTACAAATCCTGTTTCTTATTATTTACACAGGGTTATGGGGAAGTACGGACCCCCCCCCCCTTAAATACAAATACTGTAAATAAAACTGAATCTTTATGTCTAAATGACACTGTTACACAGCAAATAATTCCCTCTGCCATTTAACCTTTTATTCTTGTACCAACAAATGTATTTGTAGCTGTAATATTGGTGTGTAGGCGCCATCTCAGTGCCTTGTGCCTGAGTCTGAGCTTTCAGCCAGCGCTACACATTAGAACTGCTTTCAGCTAACCTATTGTTTCTCCTACTCCCATGTAACTGGAGGAGTCCCAAGCCGGACTTGGATTTCTTACTATTGAGTGCTATTCTGATACCTACTGGGAGCTGCTATCTTGCTCCCTTCCCATTGTTCTGCTGATCGGCTGCTGGGGGTGAGGGGGGGGGGATATCACTCCAACTTGCAGCGCAGCAGTAAAGTGTGCCTGAGTGTGAGCTTTCAGCCAGCGCTACACATTAGAACTGCTTTCAGCTAACCTATTGTTTCTCCTGCTCCCATGTAACTGGAGGAGTCCCAAGCCGGACTTGGATTTCTTACTATTGAGTGCTATTCTGATACCTACTGGGAGCTGCTATCTTGCTCCCTTCCCATTGTTCTGCTGATCGGCTGCTGGGGGGGGGGGATATCACTCCAACTTGCAGCACAGCAGTAAAGTGTGCCTGAGTGTGAGCTTTCAGCCAGCGCTACACATTAGAACTGCTTTCAGCTAACCTATTGTTTCTCCTACTCCCATGTAACTGGAGGAGTCCCAAGCCGGACTTGGATTTCTTACTATTGAGTGCTATTCTGATACCTACTGGGAGCTGCTATCTTGCTCCCTTCCCATTGTTCTGCTGATCGGCTGCTGGGGGGGGGGGATATCACTCCAACTTGCAGCACAGCAGTAAAGTGTGCCTGAGTGTGAGCTTTCAGCCAGCGCTACACATTAGAACTGCTTTCAGCTAACCTATTGTTTCTCCTACTCCCATGTAACTGGAGGAGTCCCAAGCCGGACTTGGATTTCTTACTATTGAGTGCTATTCTGATACCTACTGGGAGCTGCTATCTTGCTCCCTTCCCATTGTTCTGCTGATCGGCTGCTGGGGGTGAGGGGGGGGGGATATCACTCCAACTTGCAGCACAGCAGTAAAGTGTGACTGAAGTTTATCAGAGCACAGGGAGTGGTTTGAATGAGAGACAGGTATATGAATAGGGGAGGGACTGAATAGAAAGATAAGGAATAAAAAGTAACAATAACAATAAAACTGGAGGATCACAGAGCAATAGGGTTTGGCTGCCGGGGTCAGTGACCCCCATTGAAAGCTGGAAAGAGACAGAAGAAGGGAAATAATTCTAAAACAATAAAAGATAAATAATGAAGACCAATTGAAAAGTTGCTTAGAACTGGCCATTCTATAAGGAACTAAAAGTTAACTTAAAGGTGAACCCACCCCTTTATCTAAGCAGGAAATTGAGGTGAGGGATAATGACGAGACTTATCTGGAAGGGAAACTGACCTTTTCTTTTTCTAAGATGTAATTCTAGGGGAATTTGGTGCGTCTGTCTAAATTAATGTTAAATAGTTACCACTAATTACCCCTAAATTCATATTGACCAACAAATAAAATAATAAATACACATTCAAACCTTATATAACTGGGAGATAATTGGGAGTTATACTGTTCTACCAGTAAGCCATTCCCTCTTAGCCACGCCCACAATTAGCACTATGGCCTCCCCCTTTTCCAGTAAGTCACACCCCTGAGGAGCTTGTCAATAGGAATAGTACGAGGAAAAGAGAGTTGGCTTACTCTAAGAATTTGATGGCAGTTTCACAGAAACCAGGTGATGATGGGAAGGAGAACCGACCCGAGTGTTTGGGCAGAGCCGGTTTGGATCTACTGACATAGGCCGTGTGTCCGAACCCCAGAGATACAGACTCCTTCTGTCAGTGGAAAGGTCTCTATATTGGGACAAAACAAGTGGTCTTGGTGGTTCCTATAAGGAAGAAGATGATTGGTGGCGAGTTGATGATGCAACACGGCGGCGCTTCAGCAAGAGCTTTATCTGGGGAAAGAAGAGGTGGAAATGGCTCAGCTGGGACAGCTGGGAGGTCCAGGTTCAGTGGTCAGGTTGGATTACTACAACAGCCTAATGCTGGGCAAGGTTGGTAGATGTACTTTTGTCCTTCATGGTTTCATTTGTGGAAGGAATATCTCTATCTCTATCCTTCACACAGGACATCAAGAGCAATAAGACGGTTGTCCATCTGGCAGTGCAAGCTGGAAACATTCCTCTAGTCAAGTTTCTTCTGAATCTGCCCCACACTGACCTGCCAGCCCTCATCAACCTGAAGGGGAGGGTGACTAGGGCCAACCACTAACTAGTAGGCTTTCTATGGTTTTTAGAAAGGTCTTTTAGAAGGGCCATTACCTGGTCGGTGAACTCCCCAGGAGGAACCAGGTGGGCGGGCTGCTCGTTCTCCAGGTTGCGCATGCTTGGATCTCCCCCCGAGGAGAGGAGCAGCTGAATCAGGAACTCAGTAGATCGGTGTGGAGGAAGAGCGGCTGCCATATGGAGTGCTGTGTTTCCATGAGCCTAGAATGGAGAAGAACAGGCCAAGATTAGGGTGATCTGGACAAAGAGAAGGAAAACGATGGAGGTAGAGAAATATTTATACCCCCTCACCTTCAGGTTGACGAGGGCTGGTAGGTCAGTGTGGGGCAGATTCAGAAGAAACTTGACCAGAGGGATGTTCCCAGCTTGCACTGCCAGATGGAGAACCGTCTTATTGCTCTTGATGTCCTGTGTGAAGGATAGAGATGGAGATATTCCTTCCACAAATGAAACCATGAAGAACGAAACTACATCTTACCAACCTTGCCCAGCAGAAGGCAGGAGTCAACCCCCCTTGGCTGGTTGCTAGATCTGGACTAACCTGGCTGGCACAGCTGGCCCCGAGCTGCAGCAGGAGTTGCACACAGGTCATCCCTTCCCTCTCCTGTTGTTGGTTCTCTTGGGTGGGCTGAAGCCTTTTACTGTTATAGGCGCAATTCAGGCTGATGACCGCACAGTGTAGGGGAGTCAGGCCTGATGGGAAAGCACAGTTACCACCATTGCCAGGTACTACTGGGCCAACATCTAATCAAGCTTCCACTGATACTGGTGGCCCTTGGGTAACGACCACAAATCACCAATTAATTTTTTTCTTCCTTACCATCATAGTTTCTGGACTCCACATCACAGTTTTGCTGCCGCTGGAGAGACACAAGGACCTGGGGCCAGAGAAGAAGAACATCGATGTTAGCGGTGAAGTTGTTCCTGGCCTGGTTGGGCAGGTTCCGACTGTCAGTTTTCTTTTTGGGTGGGTTGCAGGCCCAGGACCCAACGTACCTGTGATGCTAGTAACCCTTTTGAAAGCTCCACCAACATGTCCCCAGCTCATTAGTGATGTTGAGGTGCTCAACTCTAACACACTCTCTCCTAGCCGGTCGACCATGTTGAATAGCCTATACCCCCGTGCCGACCCCCCATGTCTGACATCATCAGAGGGGGACAGCCAGTGGCAGTAGAGAAGTTAAATGCCACTGGCACTATCTGTCCCCCTCTCATGATGGGGGGGTCGGCCACGGGGATATAAGCTATTCAACATGGTTGACCGGCTTAGGAGAGAGTGTAGAGTTGAGCACCTCAACATCCCTAATAAGTGATCCTCATCTCTTATACATGTGCTGCCCCCTACTGTATGAAATCGATTACTGCATATTTAGCTCTACAAACAGAGACATGGGGGGCGGCATCGTGTATTCTATACTCAGGATCGGACTGGGCCGGTGGGACACTTGGAAAAACCCAACCTTAGGGGCCCCGTTAATCCAAGTCCACTCCCTGCCTGGAACTTGTGGGCTCCACTCCGCCACAACAAGGCGTTAGAGTTACCACCAATCATGCCCTGGAACTCCAGGCAGGAAGTGATGTCACTGGGCAGGGATATGATGTGGCGATCAGCTATTGGCCAATTGCTGGGTCAACCTTGGAGAATCCTGCCTGGTTTTCCAAATTGGGAAAGCTATACAGGCAGTTTGGAACTGTAAGGATAGGTCGGCGGTGGGAGTAGGAATTCCTGACCTGGGTGGGGGCCCTTGGGGTGGCAGCCATGGTGGCCCCCAGACACCCCAGTCCGACACTGTTTATATAGGTGGCCCCACTGCCAATGAATGTTGTTTTTTGACCCATGGTCGTTGAATTCCAACTCCCAGCAGGCCGCAGAACCCCAGGAGCTCACACTCACCCTCAGTACATCCGAGAATCCATACGTGGCAGCCACGTGTAGAACCGTCTGGCCTTTCCAGTCGGAGGCGTTGACGTCGGCCCCCAGCATGATCAGGTCGTACACAATCTCCGGCTGATTGGCCGCCGCAGCCACTAGGAGGGGAGACTGGGGAATAACATAAAAGGCCAATCAGTGAATGATTCCCATGACTGTTGCTCTACTACAACTCCCAGCATGCTGTGGCAGCCAGAGTCCAGGGCATGCAGATTTCTTTAGGCATGTAGATTTCTTTAAAGGGCAAGTTCACCTATACATTAGTTAGAGAGACTTTCCTTTTATCTGCGGCCCCTAAGCCACTGTGAGGGCCACAAGTGAAAGTGCCCCGGGCTAGTTGCCATTCAGCCAGAAGAGGAAGCCGCGAGTCACACAGTTTCCACGCACGGCAGCCCAGGGAGGAAGGATTTAACCGTAACAGCTCCGCGTCATGGAACAGCCTTAACCCTTCTGTCAGCGAGACCTATTAACCCTTTCACTGGCACTAGGGTGCCACCCATCTCACTTGTATAAATGCACACAGGGGCATCGTTTCATGGGCCCAGTGCAAAATTATTTTGGGCGCCCAGCCTGTAATGCACAACATCATTGGTGGCCCAAGACTCCCCACTTCTCACCTGTCCTTACTGGGGGTTGTTTATAAACAGGGCGCCATCAGGGGGGTGCAGGGGGGACAGTCGTCCATGGGCAGGGGGACCCGGCCGTGCTACAGTTTTCTGACTGGCTTGGGCCCCCTTTAATCTATTACGAGCCCTGTCATCCGTAGTCCAATCCGATTGGTTGCGCCCGATGCGTACGTGTCTATGGGGGCAATTAGGGGCACTATGTATGGGGGCTATTGGGGGCACTGTCTATGGGGTTATTTGGGGGGGCACTGTGTATGGGGGCAATTGGGGGCACTGTGTATAGGGGCACATTTTTTGGGGAGCACTGTGTATGGGGCAATTGGGAGGTATGGGGGCAAAAAATGTGCCCCTATACACAGTGGGAACACTGTGTATAGGGGCACATTTTTTGGGGAGCACTGTGTATGGGGGCAATTGGGAGGTATGGGGGCAAAAAATGTGCCCCTATACACAGTGGGAACACTGTGTATAGGGGCACATTTTTTGGGGGGCACTGTGTATGGGGGCAATTGGGGGCACTGTGTATAGGGGCACTTTTTGGGGGGGGGCACTGTGTATAGGGGCAATTGGGGGCACTGTGTATAGGGGCACTTTTTGGGGGGGGCACTGTGTATGGGGGCAATTGGGGGCACTGTGTATAGGGGCACTTTTTGGGGGGGGCACTGTGTATAGGGGCAATTGGGGGCACTGTGTATAGGGGCACTTTTTGGGGGGGCACTGTGTATGGGGGCAATTGGGGGCACTGTGTATACGGCACTTTTTTGGGGGAGCACTGTGTATGGGGGGCCCTGGCCAGCACAGCGTTAGGGGGGCACTGTCTTTGGGGGGCACTGTGTATGGGGGGCCCTGGCAGCATAGCATTAGGGGGGCACTGTGTATGGGGGCCACTTTGTTAGGGGGGCCCTGATACTTTTTATGTCTGTGTGTCTTTGTACTGATGGGAGGGGCATTGGGGAAGGGGACCTGTGGGAGGGGGGCCCAGAGAATTTTGTTGGCAGCCCTGTTTATAAACATTGGGCAAATTTGCTTGCCAACCAATCAGAAGGTTGCTTTCATTGTTCTACCTGCTGCTGGCTGGAAAGACCTCACCGCCGATTGGTTGCTATGGGTTACTGCTCATTTGCCCAGCATTTATAAATGAGCCCCATGATGTCCCCAATTCCTCCAGGTCCCCCTAAAGGTTCTGCTACCTCTACAGTTACCCCACTGAGTGCAACCCCAAATTTTCTCTGACAGATTAGTGGGTGGAAGGAGGCGGAGCCCTGTACTTAACGCCTGTCCCCCAAAGGCGTAAAGGGCAACATAAAGCCCACTGTCTTGCTGAATGGGGAAAGCCTAGGAAAATCTGCCCCAGAAATGAATGTTTTGGCCCCACTTACCTTCCCATTGTGCTCCCTGGTGTCCAGCTGCCCGTACTGTAGGTAGCGTTCGGCCACCGCATAGGACAGACAGCGCAGCCCCCGCGCCACGTACAGGTGGAGGATCCTAAACATGAAATAAATGAATGAGCAGCCAATCCTTTTTCATTTTACAGCCATAGATGTTAGAAAAGAGGCGTGGTTTAACGGAAAGGGGAGGGGCCTATTTAAATGAACCTGTGTTTAGCTCAGTTGGGAGGATAACTTCCCCTTTAACCCAACATTTTACTTACGTGTCTCCGTCCTCGTCGCGGATCAGGAGTTGATCTGGGCTCAGGTTCTGAATTTCCGCTCTGGCGTCTTCCAGGTCCAATGGCACCATATCTGGCACAGCCGCCCCCGGTACCCTCAGGAACGGGTCAGCTCCCGCTGCTGGGTAAGGGGCCTGGGGGTGTCCAGACCAGGAGGCATCATGGGAAAAAGCAGCCGCGTAGGCGCCGGTCGAGAAGGGAACCTGGACAATGAACATAAGGGGGTCATCTTTATATAACTTGCTAAAAGTTAGCTTTATGGTCAACTTTTCCATTGGTCTTCATTTTTTATTTCTTCTGACTCTTTGCAGCTTTCAAATGGGGGTCACTGACCCCGGCAGCCAAACCCTATTGCTCTGTGAGGCTCCAGTTTTATTGTTATTCTTACATTTTATTACTTATTTTTCTATTCAGACCCTCTCCTATTCATATACCAGTCTCTCATCCAAACCACTCCCTGGTTGCTAAGGTAATTTAGACTCTAGCAACTCTTTGCAGCTTTCAAATGGGGGTCACTGACCCCGGCAACCAAAAACCATTGCTCTCTGAGGCTACAATTGTTACTTTTTATTACTTATTTATGTATTCAGCTCCTTCCCTATTCATATTCCAGTCTCTCATTCAAACCACCACCTGGTTGCTAGGGTAAACTGGACCCTAGCAACCATATAGCTGCTATAAATCCAAACTGGAAAACACTCAAATTAAAAAGAGAAGACCGATATCAATCTCTACATCATACGAAAAGTTACTTTTAAGGGGAACAACCCCTTTAAAGCAGTAGTTCTGTCTCCACTTCCTGTCTAGGCAAAAGCAGCGGCGCGGTCTTGCTTTATGGCAAATCCAGTGGTATCCTGATAATGGTATTATGGTATTATGATCATGATTGGGGGGCAGCAGGATTCCGAGCCAACTTACCTCCATCTCTGGGTCACAGTTAGGGATGTCCCTTCTCCCAGCTTCATATCTCCTCTCCGGCCCATACAAGGCCCCAGGTCCAGAGGGGTATAAGTCTTCCAGGACGGGGTAGTTGTAGTGGGCACCGTGCCTTGGGAACAGGAGGGCTTCATCATCCTGAGGGGGGTGTTGGACAAAGGAACCGGCAGCATCTAGGAATAAAATAAAGATTTGCCCCGTGACTCCCTATAGGCTGGGGGTAATAAAGCAGGAGGGTGGTGCCAGGAGATACCATTTGCAGCCAGACTGGGGGGGGGGTCACATTCAAGCACCCACCTGGTTCCTGATTAAATTCCACAAGGGATGCCGACGCCTGCAAATGAAAGAGTCAGAAATAAGAATTTAGCAATAGATGGGGGGGCAGCGACCAATCAGATGTTTGCTTTCATTACTCCGACTTTAGCAGTTAATACTAAATACTAATAGGCTACGGGCAGCGAGATAGGGGAACACTCTGCCCGTCATGATGGTGCCCCTAGGGCTGGATAATAGGAATGAGCAACAGAAAGAAAGGAGTTATGTGTAGCCTAGTAACCCACGGCAACCACTCAAGTATCTGCCTTCATCTCTCTAATTCTGTCCTGTTCATCTGTCCCTTAAACATATTTTTGGGGATTTTTGGAGGTTACCAGCTAGGAAAACCCTGGGGGATGGGAAATGTACAGGAGACAGAACCCCTCAGTGACTGCTAATATCCTTATCATTTACAGTAGGGGGTACATTATCCCTTATAATACATGAGTGATACTCAGAGTTCCCTGTATAACTCAGCCTGCAGCCTTGTGCCTTTATATGGGCACAGAACCCCTCAGTGACTGCTAATATCCTTATCATTTACAGTAGGGGGTACATTATCCCTTATAATACATGAGTGATACTCAGAGTTCCCTGTATAACTCAGCCTGCAGCCTTGTGCCTTTATATGGGGGGCACAGAACCCCTCAGTGACTGCTAATATCCTTATCATTTACAGTAGGGGGTACATTATCCCTTATAATACATGAGTGATACTCAGAGTTCCCTGTATAACTCAGCCTGCAGCCTTGTGCCTTTATATGGGGGGCACAGAACCCCTCAGTGACTGCTAATATCCTTATCATTTACAGTAGGGGGTACATTATCCCTTATAATACATGAGTGATACTCAGAGTTCCCTGTATAACTCAGCCTGCAGCCTTGTGCCTTTATATGGGGGGCACAGAACCCCTCAGTGACTGCTAATATCCTTATCATTTACAGTAGGGGGTACATTATCCCTTATAATACATGAGTGATACTCAGAGTTCCCTGTATAACTCAGCCTGCAGCCTTGTGCCTTTATATGGGGGGCACAGAGCCCCTCAGTGACTGCTAATATCCTTATCATTTACAGTAGGGGGTACATTATCCCTTATAATACATGAGTGATACTCAGAGTTCCCTGTATAACTCAGCCTGCAGCCTTGTGCCTTTATATGGGGGCACAGAACCCCTCAGTGACTGCTAATATCCTTATCATTTACAGTAGGGGGTACATTATCTCACCTGGGCACTCTTCTGTTGGCGCTTTTGCTCCAGCAGTTTTTTCACAGTTTGCGGGGTGGAATAGTAGGGTCGACAGTCTGTGAGACCAGAGGAAGGCAATGCAGTTACTAAGATGGTTGATAAACAGCAGATTTGCTCCCAAAATATAATTAACGAAGCAGTAAAACATAAAACCTAAAACAACGATGGGTAATTTCCCTAGCAGCTCTATGGGGGTGCCAGTGAGTGGGCGTAAGGATACGGGGAGAGCAATAACACTCGGGGGGACAAGGGGGGAACCATGAGCTGCGACGGCTCAACTCACAGGTGGCGGAAAATGAACAATTATGAAAAAAGCCCAAATTTGCTTAAAGCAAAAAAATCTTTCAGTTGTTGTTGAACTACATTTAAAGGGGCTGCTCGTCTTTACGTTCACTTTTAGTATGTTCCATGGTCAATTCTAAGCAGCTTTTCAATTGGTCTTCATTATTTATTTGTTATAGTTTTAAAATTATTTCCCTTCTTCTGACTCTTTGCAGCTTTCAAATGGGGGTCGCTGACCCCGGCAGCCAAACACTATTGCTCTGTGAGGCTCCAGTTTTATTGTTATTTTTACTTTTTATTCCTTATCTTTCTATTCAGCCCCTCCCCTATTCATATACCAGTCTCTCATCCCTGGTTGCTAAGGTAATTTGGACCCTAGAAACTCTTTCCAGCTTTCAAATGGGGGTCACTGACCCTGGCAGCCAAACCCTATTGCTCTGTGAGGCTCCAGTTTTATTGTTACTGTTACTTTTTATTCCTTATCTTTCTATTCAGCCCCTCTCCTATTCATATACCAGTCCCTCATTCAAACCACTCCATGGTTGCTAAGGTAATTTGGACCCTAGCAACTCTTTCCAGCTCTCAAATGGGGGTCACTGACCCCGGCAACCAAAACCTAGTCCTCTGTGAGGCTCCAGTTTTATTGTTATTGTTACTTTTTATTCCTTATCTTTTTAAAAGTCATAATTATGGGGTTTAATAGTCAGAATTCATCAGAATTTCCCAGTAATTCTGTAAATAATAGAAAAGGATGTTTCTTTACAGTGGTAAAAAAGGGGCTGTTTGAGTGAAAATTTAATATGATGTAGAGAGAAATATTCTGAGACAATTTGCAATTGGTCTTCATTTTTTATTATTTGAGGTTTTTTGATTATTTCACTTTTTGTTCAGCAGCTCTTCAGTTTGAAATTTCAGCAGTTATCTAGTTGCTAGGGTTCAAATTACCTTAGAAACTAGGCAGTCGTTGAACAAGTGAGTGTTATATTTAAAAGAGAGGGGCTGAATAGAAAGATAAGGAATAAAAAGTAACAATAACAATAAAACTGGAGCCTCACAGAGCAATAGGGTTTGGCTGCCGGGGTCAGTGACCCCCATTTGAAAGCTGCAAAGAGTTGCTAGGGTCCAAATTACCTTAGCAACCAGGGAGTGGTTTGGATGAGAGGCTGGTATATGAATAGGGGAGGGACTGAATAGAAAGATAAGGAATAAAAAGTAACAATAACAATAAAACTGGAGCCTCACAGAGCAATAGGGTTTGGCTGCCGGGGTCAGTGACCCCCATTTGAAAGCTGGAAAGAGTTGCTAGGGTCCAAGTTACCTTAGCAACCAGGGAGGGGTTTGGATGAGGGACAGGTATATGTGTAGGGAAGGGGCTGAATAGAAAGATAAGGAATAAAAAGTAACAATAACAATAAAACTGGAGCCTCACAGAGCAATAGGGTTTGGTTGCCGGGGTCAGTGACCCCCATTTGAAAGCTGGAAAGAGGCAGAAGAAGAAGGGAAATAATTAAAAAAATATAAGAAATAAATAATGAAGACCAATTGAAAAGCTGCTTAGAATTGACCATTGAACATACTAAAAGTCAACTTCAGAAGAAGGAGGCAAATAAATAATGAAGACCAATTGAAAAGTTGCTAAGCATTGGCCATTCTATAACCTACTAAAGGTGAACTTCCCCTTTAACCAGTAACAGCATTTTTCTGACCAATGATACGTAAATTAAATCCCCAGCAAAACTCCAATTTACAAACCTGCTCTTAGTAATTATATAGAGAATAGAGAATCTCTCTTTTTCTTTTTCTAGAAAAAAAATCCTCCAAATACAATTCTAATACATTTTTGTTCTTATTAGAAATATTCCAATTTTTTTAATGTTTTTTTATGTATCGAGAGAACCCTGGAACCTCCCTTTGTACTGAAAAACATTGTATTTTATTGTTTATAATAATAGATATTAAGATATAGGAGGGAGCCCTGTTTTATACAGAAAAGCACTGGGGGCCAATGAAAAAAAAAATAATAATAATAATTCTGATGACTTTTGACTTAAAAAACAAAATTAATTTTTTTTATCGCATTATTATGATTATTATGAGTTTAATATGATCTGAGTCAGAATTACGGGTTTTAAAAGTCAGAATTCATCAGATTTTTTTCTATTGCTCTCCTGTAGTTTTAAACCTAAACCCCAATATAAACAAAGAAATATAGTATTTTATTTTATGTTTTTTAATAATGGTTTTTAACACATAGGAGAGAGAGTTGGTTTATACCCGAACCCCTTATTTAAGCCCAAAAAATTGTACTTTAAACAGGAAAACAAAACAAATCAAAGGGTTTTTTATTTATCTACCTATCCATATATATATATACTACTAGAGATGAAGAAGCACAGTTATTATAATTGCATTTTGGAGTTACTTGCCCTTTAAAAAAAATAATAATAAAAAAAATCAGCAAAAATAAAAATATCCATGCCATATCTTTCGTTCTTTCTTTCATCTATCTATCTGTCATCAATGTATACTATTAGAGCTTATGAAGCACAGTTACTATAAGTGCATTTTGGTGTTACTTGCCCTTTAAAATTAAGAATAAAAAAAAAATCAGCAAAAATAAAATTATCCATGCCATATCTATCTATCTATCTATCTATCTATCTATCTATCATCTATCTATCTATCTATCTATCTATCTATCTATCTATCTACCTATCAGTCTATCTATCTATCTATCTATCTATCTATCTATCTATCTATCTATCTATCTATCTTTCTGTCTGTCTATCTATCTATCTATCTATCTATCTATCTATCTATCTATCTGTCTGTCTGTCTATCTATCTATCTATCAGTCTATCAATCTATCTACTGTATCTATCATCTATCAGTCTATCTATCTATCTATCTATCTATCTATCTATCTATCTATCTATCTATCTATCTATCTATCTATCTTTCTGTCTGTCTATCTATCTATCTATCTATCTATCTGTCTGTCTGTCTGTCTATCTATCTATCTATCTATCTATCAGTCTATCAATCTATCTACTGTATCTATCATCTATCAGTCTATCTATCTATCTATCTATCTATCTATCTATCTATCTATCTACCTACCCATATATATATGCTACTAGAGCTTATGAAGCACAGTTATTATAAGTGCATTTTGGTGTTACTTGCCCTTTAAAAACATTAAGAATAAAAATTAGCAAAAAATCAGCAAAAATAAAAATGTCCATGCCATATCTATCTATCTATCTATCTATCTATCTATATATCTATCTATATATCTTTCAATGTATACTATTGGAGCTTATGAAGCACAGTAATTATAAGTGCATTTTGGTGTTACTTGCCCTTTAAAAAAATTAGGAATAAAAAAAATCAGCAAAAATAAAAATGTCCATGCCATATCTATCTATCATCTATCTATCTATCTATCCATCTATATCTATCTATCTATCTATCTATCTATCTATCTATCTATCTATCTACCTATCTATCTATCATCTATCTATCTATCATCTATCTATCTATCTATCTATCTATCTACTTATCTATCTATCTATCTATCTATCTATCTATCTATCTATATATCTTTCAATGTATACTATTGGAGCTAATGAAGCACAGTAATTATAAGTGCATTTTGGTGTTACTTGCCCTTTAAAAAATTTAGGAATAAAAAAAATCAGCAAAAATAAAATTATCCATGCCATATCTATCTATCTATCTATCTATTTATCTGTCTGTATATCTATCTATCTATCTACCTATCTATCTACCTACCTATCATCTATCTATCAATCATCTAATCTATCTATCTATTTATCTGTCTGTCTATCTATCCATATATATATATGCTACTAGAGATGAAGAAGCATAGTTATTATAATTGCATTTTGGAGTTACTTGCCCTTTAAAAAAATTGTGAATAAAAAAAAAATATCCATGCCATATCTATCTATCATCTATCTGTCATCTATCTGTCATCAATGTATGCTATTAGAACTATGAAGCACAGTTATTATAAGTGCTATTTTGGTGTTACTTGCCCTTTAAAAAAAATTAAAAAAGATCAGCAAAACTAAAGATGTCCATGCCCAATTGGAAATCTTCCCATGATGCTTCACTTACAGGAAGGCAGAGAAATAGCTGGCAGTTACAGTGTGAGTACAAATGGTTTTTCCGTGCCGCAGTATAAATAAACATTTCATTAAGTTGAGTTTTAATTGGCCCCCGGCAGATCCAAAATGATTGGTCCCCGTGTTCTACCCATCATACCCAATCACCTCGTCGGCCCCTATTATTTGTGGTGCAAATATTTCCAGTTATTTGTCGAGCAAATAATTTGGAAATTCCGTGACCAAACGACTGAATTACACGGAATTCCCACATTTGAAAACTCCCTGTTTTTTAAATAAGCCCCACGAATGGCTCCGCCTCTCACCAACCTACAGAGAAGGGGGAGCAGGAGAAGCGGGGGGGGGGGGGGGGTCAAGGCTGGAATTTCATTGGTACAAATACATCCCTAATTAGAAAATGGAATTTACTATCACAAAATATTTGAAAATATAATGATAAATAATTACATAAAATTCAAAGCAATTTCCCAATAAACTTCTATTGCAGATAGTTCTCTGGCAGATGAGCCCCCCCCGTGTCCCGGGCCCCTGGGGTAGCTCTGTTGGGCCCCACACACCCCAGTCTGACCCCAAGCTTATCTTCCCAGCAGCCCAGTCAGATCCCACTGAGCACGTGCGGTGCCACTGACACACAGAAGATGGCCTAACAAGGTGGGGGGCAAATATAAAGCCCCTGATCGTTACAGCCATAGGCCGCCGTGCCCCCAGGCTGGCACAGTAAGTACTGTATATATAATACTGCCCTAATGTCATTCTGAGGGGCTTTCCACTTTTTATTCAATTTTAGAAAATTGCCCCCCACATCCAGGAATGCGGCCGTTCCGACCCGATAAACAATGAACTAAACAAGAAATAATACGTTTTGTGTCCCTGCCCCAGTCTTTCTTCCTCTGTGAAAAGATAAACCTAAAAAAAGGAACAATTCACTTTTGTCTAAAGGTCCGAGGAACCTGCGGTGAGACAGACGCGGCCGCCACTTCCCCTCGCTCCAGCCCCACGAGCCAATCAGGCGCTGAGTTGCTGACTGGCAAATAAAGGGGCACTAAACCAGCACAATAACGTCTGTCTTTCTGTCTGAAAAGTTCTATTGAAAGAAAAAATGTTTTATATATATATATATTACAGTGGAGTGGCACTATAATATATATAATATATATAATATAATATATATAATAATATATAATAAAATAATAATATAATATAATAATATATATATTTAAGCAGCAGCCCTGCTAATGAACGGACAGTTACATTGCTCGAGGAGCCAGAACCAGCAGTGCAGAGAATAGAAACAGCCAGATACCAGTGAAGCTGAGTAAGGAATGTTTCTTGGGAATTTGCTTAGTTGCCCTTTAATGATGCTGGGTGCTGCAGGTATGAATGCCTGCGCGGGGGGGGTGGGGGCAAGGGGGGTGTAATTCCCATAAGGAGTGACACATGGGCAGTTACAGGCAGGGACAGAGAGACGGGCTGGGTGGGTGAGTGGGTGGGTGAGTGGGTGAGTGGGTGAGTGGGTGTGTGATAGTGAGAGAGAAAGGAATCCCCGGCCGGCTATGAATAAGTGTCAGGGAAATCCACAGTGTCATGAGTCACATGGTCACAGCAATGAGTCACACCCACCGCTCCCTTCATCATCTATTCTATCCATTATCTATCTATCTATCTATCTATCTATCTATCTATTTATCCATCTATTCTATCCATTATCATCTATCTATCTATTATTCTATCCATTATCTATAAACTATTCTATCCATTATCTATCATCTATCTATCTATCTATCTATCTATCTATCCATTATCTATTTGTCCATCTATCCATTATCTATCATCTATCTATCTATCTATCTATCTATCTATCTATCTATTCATTATCTATTTGTCCATCTATCCATTATCTATCTACCTATTGTACAGCACTGTGGAATGTGTTGGCGCTTTATAAATAAATGTTAATAATAATTATCTATCTATCATCTATCCATCTATCTATCTATCTATCTTTTATTCTATCATTATCTATCAACTATTCTATCCATTACCTATCTATCAATCAACTATTCTATCCATTATCTATCTATCTATCTATCTATCTATCTATCTATCTATCTATCTACTATTCTATCCTATCATTATGTAACAACTATTCTATCCATTATTAACCTATCTATCTATCTATCTATCTATCTATCTATCTATCTATCTATCTATCTGTCTGTCTGTCTGTCTGTCTATCTATCTATCTATCTATCTATCTATCTATCTATCTATTAAACAATCAACTATTCTATCCATTGTGTATCTATCAATCTATTACTATCTATCTACCATCTTTCTTCTATTCTATCATTATCTATTAACTATTCTATCCATGATCCATCAATCAGTCAATCAATCAATCAATCAATCAACTATCCCTTCCATTATGTATGTATGTATCTATCTATCTATCAACTATTCTATTATCTATATCTATCTATCTATCTATCTATCTATCTATCTGTCTGTCTGTCTGTCTGTCTGTCTGTCTGTCTGTCTGTCTATCTATCTATCTATCTATCTATCTATCTATCTATCTATCTATCTATCTATCATCTATCTATCTATCTATCTATCTATCTATTTACCATCTATAATAGCCAAGCCATGATTTAGTAGCTGGATTGTACCAATAATGCAGGACTGGGGGGGGACACGTACCTCTAGAAGTGGAGGGGGGAGAGTTCATTCCCTCCCCACCTTGCGTCTCTTGCCTGTACGGGTCCAGCCTTCCCCAGTAGCGCTGTCTCTCTCTCTCTGTCTGTCTCGCTGTGATGTGACAGTCGCTCTGAGCTGCTTCTATTAAAGAGGAACTGGCAGGCTCAGCCCACGGAGGAGGTGACGGAAAGAGCCGGGAGATGAGAAGGGGAGATGGGTAGATAAAGCCCATACACAGAATGGAAGAAACAAGGGAAAGTCACTAAAATAAACCCAATATAAATGGAAAGAGTTGGTGGTTGGTGCGAGCAGAATGTGCGCTGGAAGTATCTAGATAATGTACAGTGGCACGGATAGAATCAGTGAGCCTGAAATATTCACTATTCTCAATATTAGGTCAGGAGTCCAACATTTTAAAGTCACACTGCCATGATGTTTATGGTATATTTTTATGTCTAAATGACACTGTTACACAGCAAATAATTCCCTCTGCCATTTAACCCTTTATTCTTGAACCAACAAATGTATTTGTAGCTGTAATATTGGTGTGTAGGCGCCATCTCAGTGCCTTGTGCCTGAGTCTGAGCTTTCAGCCAGCGCTACACATTAGAACTGCTTTCAGCTAACCTATTGTTTCTCCTACTCCCATGTAACTGGAGGAGTCCCAAGCCGGACTTGGATTTCTTACTATTGAGTGCTATTCTGATACCTACTGGGAGCTGCTATCTTGCTCCCTTCCCATTGTTCTGCTGATCGGCTGCTGGGGGTGAGGGGGGGGGGGGATATCACTCCAACTTGCAGCGCAGCAGTAAAGTGTGCCTGAGTCTGAGCTTTCAGCCAGCGCTACTCATTAGAACTGCTTTCAGCTAACCTATTGTTTCTCCTACTCCCATGTAACTGGAGGAGTCCCAAGCCAGACTTGGATTTCTTACTATTGAGTGCTATTCTGATACCTACTGGGAGCTGCTATCTTGCTCCCTTCCCATTGTTCTGCTGATCGGCTGCTGGGGGGGGGGGGGATATCACTCCAACTTGCAGCGCAGCAGTAAAGTGTGCCCGAGTCTGAGCTTTCAGCCAGCGCTACCCATTAGAACTGCTTTCAGCTAACCTATTGTTTCTCCTACTCCCATGTAACTGGAGGAGTCCCAAGCCGGACTTGGATTTCTTACTATTGAGTGCTATTCTGATACCTACTGGGAGCTGCTATCTTGCTCCTTTCCCATATTACTACTATCTGACTTGGCAAAAAACTGGCAGTCGCTCCAAGTGCCACTGCCCTGAAATTGGTAGCCACTGTCACTAACTGTGTCACAGATCTCTCCTGCTAGGAGGAAGTGGTGAAAAGGAGCTGTGGGGGGGGGGGGGAAGGGGTTACATTTGTTCTAAAAAAGCCCCACCCGACGAGAAAGTAAAATACAAGAAAAATATGGGGAATAAGGAATATTGGAATTATTAACACTCGGACATGAACCCACTATTTTATAGGGAAAATGCAGTGCAGTGGCCCATATCAACCAATAAGAGTTTTGCTTTAACTTTAAAACTTGTAGCTGCAGATTTGTTGCTATTTAGCACGTGTTAGTAAATCAGTCGTTGCCAATTCCATGTATAATACCCCAGAACCCACAGCAGATAAATACAGTGCCAATTCCATGTATAATACCCCAGAACCCACAGCAGGATAAATACAGTGCCAATTCCATGTATAATACCCCAGAACCCACAGCAGGATAAATACAGTGCCAATTCCATGTATAATACCCCAGAACCCACAGCAGGATAAATACAGTGCCAATTCCATGTATAATACCCCAGAACCCACAGCGGGATAAATACAGTGCCAATTCCATGTATAATACCCCAGAACCCACAGCAGGATAAATACAGTGCCAATTCCATGTATAATACCCCAGAACACACAGCAGGATAAATACAGTGCCAATTCCATGTATAATACCCCAGAACCCACAGCAGGATAAATACAGTGCCAATTCCATGTATAATACCCCAGAACCCATAGAAGGATAAATACAGTGCCAATTCTATGTATAATACCCCAGAACCCACAGCAGGATAAATACAGTGCCAATTCCATGTATAATACCCCAGAACCCACAGCAGTATAAATACAGTGCCAATTCCATGTATAATACCCCAGAACCCACAGCAGGATAAATACAGTGCCAATTCCATGTATAATACCCCAGAACCCACAGCAGGATAAATACAGTGCCAATTCCATGTATAATACCCCAGAACCCACAGCAGGATAAATACAGTGCCAATTCCATGTATAATACCCCAGAACCCACAGCAGATAAATACAGTGCCAATTCCATGTATAATACCCCAGAACCCACAGCAGATAAATACAGTGCCAATTCCATGTATAATACCCCAGAACCCACAGCAGGATAAATACAGTACCAATTCCATGTATAATACCCCAGAACCCACAGCAGATAAATACAGTGCCAATTCCATGTATAATACCCCAGAACCCACAGCGGGATAAATACAGTGCCAATTCCATGTATAATACCCCAGAACCCACAGCAGGATAAATACAGTGCCAATTCCATGTATAAAACCCCAGAACCCACAGCAGATAAATACAGTGCCAATTCCATGTATAATACCCCAGAACCCGCAGCAGGATAAATACAGTGCCAGTTCCATGTATAATACCGCAGAACCCACAGCAGGATAAATACAGTGCCAATTCCATGTATAATACCCCAGAACCCACAGCAGGATAAATACAGTGCCAGTTCCATGTATAATACCCCAGAACACACAGCAGATAAATACAGTGCCAAATCCATGTATAATACCCCAGAACCCACAGCAGGATAAATACAGTGCCAATTCCATGTATAATACCCCAGAACCCACAGCAGGATAAATACAGTGCCAATTCCATGTATAATACCCCAGAACACACAGCTGGATAAATACAGTGCCAATTCCATGTATAATACCCCAGAACCCACAGCAGGATAAATACAGTGCCAATTCCATGTATAATACCCCAGAACCCACAGCAGGATAAATACAGTGCCAATTCCATGTATAATACCCCAGAACCCACAGCGGGATAAATACAGTGCCAATTCCATGTATAATACCCCAGAACCCACAGCAGGATAAATACAGTGCCAATTCCATGTATAATACCCAGAACCCACAGCAGGATAAATACAGTGCCAATTCCATGTATAATACCCCAGAACCCACAGCAGATAAATACAGTGCCAATTCCATGTATAATACCCCAGAACCCACAGCAGATAAATACAGTGCCAATTCCATGTATAATACCCCAGAACCCACAGCAGGATAAATACAGTGCCAATTCCATGTATAATACCCCAGAACCCACAGCAGGATAAATACAGTGCCAATTCCATGTATAATACCCCAGAACCCACAGCAGGATAAATACAGTGCCAATTCCATGTATAATACCCCAGAACCCACAGCAGATAAATACAGTGCCAATTCCATGTATAATACCCCAGAACCCACAGCAGATAAATACAGTGCCAATTCCATGTATAATACCCCAGAACCCACAGCAGGATAAATACAGTACCAATTCCATGTATAATACCCCAGAACCCACAGCAGATAAATACAGTGCCAATTCCATGTATAATACCCCAGAACCCACAGCGGGATAAATACAGTGCCAATTCCATGTATAATACCCCAGAACACACAGCAGGATAAATACAGTGCCAATTCCATGTATAATACCCCAGAACCAACAGCAGATAAATACAGTGCCAATTCCATGTATAATACCCCAGAGCACACAGCAGATAAATACAGTGCAAATTCCATGTATAATACCCCGGAACCCACAGCAGATAAATACAGTGCCAATTCCATGTATAATACCCCAGAACCCACAGCAGGATAAATACAGTGCCAATTCCATGTATAATACCCCAGAACCCACAGCAGGATAAATACAGTGCCAATTCCATGTATAATACCCCAGAGCCCACAGCAGGCTAAATACAGTGCCAATTCCATGTATAATACCCCAGAACCCACAGCGGGATAAATACAGTGCCAATTCCATGTATAATACCCCAGAACCCACAGCAGATAAATACAGTGCCAATTCCATGTATAATACCCCAGAACCCACAGCAGGATAAATACAGTACCAATTCCATGTATAATACCCCAGAACCCACAGCAGATAAATACAGTGCCAATTCCATGTATAATACCCCAGAACCCACAGCGGGATAAATACAGTGCCAATTCCATGTATAATACCCCAGAACCCACAGCAGGATAAAAACAGTGCCAATTCCATGTATAATACCCCAGAACCCACAGCAGGATAAATACAGTGCCAATTCCATGTATAATACCCCAGAACCCATAGAAGGATAAATACAGTGCCAATTCTATGTATAATACCCCAGAACCCACAGCAGTATAAATACAGTGCCAATTCCATGTATAATACCCCAGAACCCACAGCAGGATAAATACAGTGCCAATTCCATGTATAATACCCCAGAACCCACAGCAGGATAAATACAGTGCCAATTCCATGTATAATACCCCAGAACCCACAGCAGATAAATACAGTGCCAGTTCTATGTATAATACCCCAGAACCCCCAGCAGGATAAATACAGTGCCAGTTCCATGTATAATACCCCAGAACCCACAGCAGGATAAATACAGTGCCAATTCCATGTTTAATACCCCAGAACCCACAGCAGGATAAATACAGTACCAATTCCATGTATAATACCCCAGAACCCACAGCAGATAAATACAGTGCCAATTCCATGTATAATACCCCAGAACACACAGCAGGCTAAATACAGTGCCAATTCCATGTATAATACCCCAGAACCCACAGCAGATAAATACAGTTCCAATTCCATGTATAATACCCCAGAACACACAGCAGATAAATACAGTGCCAATTCCATGTATAATACCCCAGAACACACAGCAGGCTAAATACAGTGCCAATTCCATGTATAATACCCCAGAACCCACAGCAGATAAATACAGTTCCAATTCCATGTATAATACCCCAGAACCCACAGCAGATAAATACAGTGCCAATTCCATGTATAATACCCCAGAACACACAGCAGGCTAAATACAGTGCCAATTCCATGTATAATACCCCAGAACCCACAGCAGATAAATACAGTTCCAATTCCATGTATAATACCCCAGAACACACAGCAGATAAATACAGTGCCAATTCCATGTATAATACCCCAGAACACACAGCAGGCTAAATACAGTGCCAATTCCATGTATAATACCCCAGAACCCACAGCAGATAAATACAGTTCCAATTCCATGTATAATACCCCAGAACCCACAGCAGATAAATACAGTGCCAATTCCATGTATAATATCCCAGAACACACAGCAGGCTAAATACAGTGCCAATTCCATGTATAATACCCCAGAACCCACAGCAGATAAATACAGTTCCAATTCCATGTATAATACCCCAGAACACACAGCTGGATAAATACAGTGCCAATTCCATGTATAATTCCCCAGAACCAACAGCAGGATATATACAGTGCCAATTCCATGTATAATACCCCAGAACCCACAGCAGGATAAATACAGTGCCAATTCCATGTATAATACCCCAGAACCCACAGCAGATAAATACAGTGCCAATTCCATGTATAATACCCCAGAACCCACAGCAGATAAATACAGTGCCAATTCCATGTATAATACCCCAGAACCCACAGCAGATAAATACAGTGCCAATTCCATGTATAATACCCCAGAACCCACAGCAGATAAATACAGTGCCAATTCCATGTATAATACCCCAGAACCCACAGCAGGATAAATACAGTGCCAATTCCATGTATAATACCCCAGAACCCACAGCAGGATAAATACAGTGCCAATTCCATGTATAATACCCCAGAACCCACAGCGGGATAAATACAGTGCCAATTCCATGTATAATACCCCAGAACCCACAGCAGGATAAACACAGTGCCAATTCCATGTATAATATCCCAGAACCCACAGCAGGCTAAATACAGTGCCAATTCCACGTATAATGCCCCAGAACCCACAGCAGGATAAATACAGTGCCAATTCCATGTATAATACCCCAGAACCCACAGCAGGATAAATACAGTGCCAATTCCACGTATAATACCCCAGAACCCACAGCAGGATAAATACAGTGCCAATTCCATGTATAATACCCCAGAACCCACAGCAGGCTAAATACAGTGCCAATTCCATGTATAATACCCCAGAACACACAGCAGATAAATACAGTGCCAATTCCATGTATAATACCCCAGAGCCCACAGCAGGCTAAATACAGTGCCAATTCCATGTATAATACCCCAGAACCCACAGCAGATAAATACAGTTCCAATTCCATGTATAATACCCCAGAACACACAGCTGGATAAATACAGTGCCAATTCCATGTATAATTCCCCAGAACCAACAGCAGGATAAATACAGTGCCAATTCCATGTATAATACCCCAGAACCCACAGCAGGATAAATACAGTGCCAATTCCATGTATAATACCCCAGAACCCACAGCAGATAAATACAGTGCCAATTCCATGTATAATACCCCAGAACCCACAGCAGATAAATACAGTGCCAATTCCATGTATAATACCCCAGAACCCACAGCAGATAAATACAGTGCCAATTCCATGTATAATACCCCAGAACCCACAGCAGGATAAATACAGTGCCAATTCCATGTATAATACCCCAGAACCCACAGCAGGATAAATACAGTGCCAATTCCATGTATAATACCCCAGAACCCACAGCGGGATAAATACAGTGCCAATTCCATGTATAATACCCCAGAACCCACAGCAGGATAAACACAGTGCCAATTCCATGTATAATATCCCAGAACCCACAGCAGGCTAAATACAGCGCCAATTCCACGTATAATACCCCAGAACCCACAGCAGGATAAATACAGTGCCAATTCCATGTATAATACCCCAGAACCCACAGCAGGATAAATACAGTGCCAATTCCACGTATAATGCCCCAGAACCCACAGCAGGATAAA
This sequence comes from Xenopus tropicalis, assembly GCF_000004195.4. Taxonomy (NCBI): domain Eukaryota; kingdom Metazoa; phylum Chordata; class Amphibia; order Anura; family Pipidae; genus Xenopus; species Xenopus tropicalis. The sequence continues at coordinate 128,594,030 of NC_030683.2, read as the reverse complement.
TACAGTGCCAATTCCATGTATAATACCCCAGAACCCACAGCAGGATAAATACAGTGCCAATTCCACGTATAATACCCCAGAACCCACAGCAGGATAAATACAGTGCCAATTCCATGTATAATACCCCAGAACCCACAGCAGGATAAATACAGTGCCAATTCCATGTATAATACCCCAGAACCCACAGCAGGATAAATACAGTGCCAATTCCATGTATAATACCCCAGAACCCACAGCGGGATAAATACAGTGCCAATTCCATGTATAATACCCCAGAACCCACAGCGGGATAAATACAGTGCCAATTCCATGTATAATACCCCAGAACCCACAGCAGGGTAAATACAGTGCCAATTCCATGTATAATACCCCAGAACCCACAGCAGATAAATACAGTGCCAATTCCATGTATAATACCCCAGAACCCACAGCTGGATAAATACAGTGCCAATTCCATGTATAATACCCCAGAACCCACAGCGGGATAAATACAGTGCCAATTCCATGTATAATACCCCAGAACCCACAGCGGGATAAATACAGTGCCAATTCCATGTATAATACCCCAGAACCCACAGCAGATAAATACAGTGCCAATTCCATGTATAATACCCCAGAACCCACAGCAGGGTAAATACAGTGCCAATTCCATGTATAATACCCCAGAACCCACAGCAGGATAAATACAGTGCCAATTCCATGTATAATACCCCAGAACCCACAGCAGATAAATACAGTGCCAATTCCATGTATAATACCCCAGAACCCACAGCGGGATAAATACAGTGCCAATTCCACGTATAATACCCCAGAACCCACAGCAGGATAAATACAGTGCCAATTCCATGTATAATACCCCAGAACCCACAGCAGGATAAATACAGTGCCAATTCCATGTATAATACCCCAGAACCCACAGCAGGATAAATACAGTGCCAATTCCATGTATAATACCCCAGAACCCACAGCAGATAAATACAGTGCCAATTCCATGTATAATACCCCAGAACCCACAGCAGGATAAATACAGTGCCAATTCCATGTATAATACCCCAGAACCCACAGCAGGGTAAATACAGTGCCAATTCCATGTATAATACCCCAGAACCCACAGCAGGATAAATACAGTGCCAATTCCATGTATAATACCCCAGAACCCACAGCAGGATAAATACAGTGCCAATTCCATGTATAATACCCCAGAACCCACAGCAGATAAATACAGTGCCAATTCCATGTATAATACCCCAGAACCCACAGCGGGATAAATACAGTGCCAATTCCACGTATAATACCCCAGAACCCACAGCAGGATAAATACAGTGCCAATTCCATGTATAATACCCCAGAACCCACAGCAGGATAAATACAGTGCCAATTCCATGTATAATACCCCAGAACCCACAGCAGGATAAATACAGTGCCAATTCCATGTATAATACCCCAGAACCCACAGCAGATAAATACAGTGCCAATTCCATGTATAATACCCCAGAACCCACAGCAGATAAATACAGTGCCAATTCCATGTATAATACCCCAGAACCCACAGCGGGATAAATACAGTGCCAATTCCATGTATAATACCCCAGAACCCACAGTAGGATAAATACAGTGCCAATTCCATGTATAATACCCCAGAACCCACGGCAGATAAATACAGTGCCAATTCCATGTACAATACCCCAGAACCCACAGCAGGATAAATACAGTGCCAATTCCATGTATAATACCCCAGAACCCACAGCGGGATAAATACAGTGCCAATTCCACGTATAATACCCCAGAACCCACAGCAGGATAAATACAGTGCCAGCTTTACTGATTTTGGTTAGTTACACCTTGATTAGAATCCACCCATGGGTGGGTAACTACAGATCTGCAAGTTACCCATGCCAATAGTAAATATGGGCAGCTGACCAGGGATTTCCAGCTCTGGCTGCTCATTCAGAGTAAAAATTTCTGTGACTCCCCATTGCAGGTTCGTTCCTCTACCAGAAACACTGTAGATTTTTTATTTAGAGCAGAGATTTAAGTACAGTTACATATAAATATGAATCAAGTGATCTCATCCTTAGACTGACCCCCGACCCGACAGCTGAAAATAAACAGTGTTTTATCAGTATTTTTTTAGTTGGATGTTTTTCTTGAATCTCCAGTTTTTGTAGGCGAAAATGATGAATTATTGAATAAATAAATCCCTGAATATCTCGGGTATTTATATATCTTGTTTTTGTTTTGTGGGTCATTTATAAATGCTGGGCAAATTTGCACCTGAGCAATAAACCATGGCAACCAATGAGATGTTTGTTTTCATTGTTCTACCTGCAGCTGACTGACAAAGGGTAATCATTGATTGGTTGCTATGGGAGACTGCATATTTGCCCAGTGTTTTTAAATGACCCCCAGAGACTGCAGTCATGTTGGTAAATAACCTGCTAAAAATACTTTAACCCTTTAAGTGCCAGCCGAATTCGTCATTTCAGTTCCCCCCAGTGCCAGACGTTTTTTAAGCATTTTGTACTCATTCACTTTAAAAATGTTTTTTGGTAGGAAAACCTCCATGAAACTAGGGAAATTATATATTGTTTTTTTCGTCACTAATTGGGCTTCGACATACATACCAAATTTTATAATTTTTCTGGAGATATGATGTGTATTTTGGGTGAAATATGTAAAAAAAAAATAAAATTATGAAAAATTTCTGTATATTTTGAGTTTTTTTTCCATAGAAAAGTTAATTTTACACACTTTTTTTTGTTGTTTGTAAAAGCCCTGATACTCCCAAGTCCAACGATACCAAATATGTGGTGGTACCCCACAGTTCCTGTCCAGAAGTAACCCCCAAACTAAAGCAATACTTAGTACAATATCACACCAGAACAAAGCAGAAAAGCGCTTGTAACAGTTGATGCAGCATAACTTATATGTAAATCTAAAATATCCCCTCATGTTTGGTATCTTTAGAAACTACAGACCTTCAGGTTTCTAGGTGCAATGTAGTTTTCACTCAAAAGCCAAATACCTTTTGTCAGTGCATTGTGAAATTTGGAACTTTTTTTGACATTTTTTTTTTTTTTCTAAAACGTAAACTTGGACGCATGATCAAATGTGGATTTGACAAAAAAAATGTCATAAAAATTTTCTAACAAAGGCAAATTTGAAAGACAAACTTCTCCTGAATAAAATGATGCCCCATATGTATGGGTGCACATAAAGACATGGGCATCAAACACTCCAAAGCAGGGGCAATGCACAAGGGCAATTACAGCTAAAAATGTGGGTGCTGTGCTCCATGTGCACTACCTGCAGTTTTTCAGTGTTAACCCCCCCTACTTGTGAAATAACCCCCACAAACTATATATGTCTGAAAAGTGCACACCTTCAGCTATTCACAGACGCCACTCTCCTCTTTCTACATGGAAAATTGTGGCCGCAGTCCCTTGCAGAAGTCAGCACTTTGGTCAGAAATCAAGAAAAAAACAGATACAAACCTAGATTTCTCCCCAAAATCTCCATGGCAACTACCAAAAACTTACTAAACATCAATCTGCAAGTTCCCCTGAATAAAACGATACCCCATATGTATGGGTGCACATAAAGACGTGGCCACCAAATGCCCCAAAACAGGGGCAATGCATTACAATGGGGCTGCAATTTATGTGCACATCTCAAAGTTTTTCAGACAAAATTGCCCCTTACCTGTGAAAAAACCCATATAAACTATACATTGATTAAAAATAGACAACTTCAGCTATTCAGAGACACCACTCTCCTCTTTCTACATGGAAAATTGTGGCCGTGGTCCCTTGCAGAAGTCAGCGCTTTGGTCAGAAATCAAGGAAAAACCAGATACAAACCTAGATTTCTCCCCAAAATCTCCATGGCAACTACCAAAAACTTACTAAACATCAATCTGCAAGTTCCCCTGAATAAAACGATATGCCATATGTATGGGTGCACATAAAGATGCAGCCACCAAATGCCCCAAAACAGGGGCAATGCATAATAATGGGGCTGCAATTTATGTGCACATCTCAAAGTTTTTCAGACAAAATTGCCCCTTACCTGTGAAAAAACCCATATAAACTATACATTGAAATAGACAACTTCAGCTATTTAGAAACACCATTCTTGGTTTTCTACAGGCAAAATTGTGGATGCAGTTCCCTATACAAGCTGGACTTTAGTCTGAAAAAAAATATAAAGTTAGATTTCTCCCCAAAATCTCAATGGCAACTATCAAAAAACTTGCTCAGTATCAATTAGCAAGTTACCCTGAATAAAATTACACCCCATATGTCTGGTTGCACATAAGTACATGGCCGCCAAACCTGAAAATGCATAATATTGGGGCTGCACTCTATGCACCCCTTGCAGTTTTTTAACTTTAACCCCCCCCCCAAATAAACCCCTAAATTGTACTTTACTCACCTATTTCAGTTTAGCGGAGCATCTTTGATTTGAGTTCCATCTTTCCTGTGGTGTTATGATACCAGTTTTTTGCTTCTTCCTACACTACTTTAGAAATGACAAAATCTGCACCACATTTAGAAGGATATTTGCCAAAAAAATCAATAGTAATTTGGCCCATAAATGATGCAAGTGTCCTTAGAAGTTGCACTAAAGGTGCCAACAATAAAGCTTGGGGCATTAGCATCAGAGATAAAATTATGTGCACCATTACGTGCCGTGCAGCAGTCACCAGTGGCACACCAGTATTACGCAAAGTTTTTATATTTAGAGAGCCACTGCAACTTGTGTAACCTAACCAGAACATACAGTAGATATTCAATTTGTACTACAAGCACAAAAAACCGTAATGTATCTGTCATCCTGTGCTCAAGAACCTTTGCAAAAAACTTAAGGCCTACACTTACAGTAGTTAAATGCTGCCCAGAAATACAAAGTATATAATACAAAACTATGCACAGATAACTGCGCTGACAGGCAAGCTTTTGAGGTGCCAGTAAAAGGACTTGTGGCATCAGCTTTAGAGATAAAAACATCTCATTGATTCATCACACACCACAAGTTTTATCATGCGCCCTGTCAGTCACCCAGCACCTCAGTTCGCTATACCAACAGCACAATACAAGTCCTACCCCATAACCAAAGAAACACTGCAACTAGCCTGAATAACCATAGCTCAAACACAAAAATCTGAATGCCCAAGAACAAGTCTAAACAACCACAAGCTACAAGCACACACTGTTTTTCTGACAACCTGTGCAAAAAACAAAATCACATACCATAAAACCCTACTTTACTAAAAAAAAAAAAACTTTTGCCAATAATATGACACACCTTACCAAACTTTTCATCACATATATCTATAACCTAGTTATAAGTAAAGTACGGACCTGCCAGAATAGATAAACTCAATAAATAAAAAACAGCGTCACTTTGCCAGCACAGCTAAGTTTGGAGGCCTGCAACCTTGTGCATAAAAACCTAGAACATGCCAAGTCCACTATTCTGATATGCTAAATCCTTATTCCACCAACAAACCCAGAGAACCATAACCTACCTATAAAAACACAAAATTCAAGTCCTCTCATAGTGTACCACAGTATGGTACACTTCAAAACATGGGTGGAAACACAAAGCAGGCTTGCTAGGACACTTGGGACAATAATACCGGACATCTCGCCTAACACCCTTGGAACGGCAAACCTTACATTTTCTCTGGGCATATCTTTTATTAGGTGTTGGTGGAATTTGTGCTATAAAATGCTTACCCACCATTCGGGCAACATTGTCATTACCTGGCATGTCAGGAACCTCCTCTACATCACCAAACAACAAGGCAGGGAGCAACTGCAGCAAATAATTATAATAAGACAATCTGGGGCCTGGTACTGCCGCCTTGTAAACGACATAAGAATTATAAAGGGCCATTTGGATCATATAAATTGCTGCTTTTTTGTACCAGGCCCTGGTTTTTCGGGTGGCATTATAATAATGTTGTATTTGGTCGGATTTATCAACACCACCCATATGCTTACTATATTCTTTACTACACAGGGGCTTTGTTTTTGAGGGCCTACCGCCACTTCTGTGTTGGACAATCATGGTCTCATCGTGGATAGTAGTAAGCATAAGAACAACTTTGGTGTCTGAATATTTTATGGCCAAGAGCTCATTGCTTCTTAGAGCATGTACTTCTCCACGCTTCAGTTTCTTATCCAGCAATTCCCTGGGCAGTCCTTTGCGGTTACGGTGGACTGTGCCGCAGGCTGGGGTGTCCAAAGAATTTAGGGCTCTAAATAAAGGGATGCCTGTGTAAAAGTTATCCACGTATAAGTGGTAACCTCGGCCCAGCAGTGGAGTTATGAGCTCCCAAACAATTTTACCACTGGTAGTCAAGTCAGTGGGACAACCGGGGGGGTCCAAATTAGTGTCCTTTCCCTCATACAGCATGAAATAACTAGTGTAGCCCGTGCTGCTTTCACAGAGTTTGTAAAATTTAATCCCATAGCGAGAACGCTTACTAGGGATATATTGGCGAAATTTTAGGCGCCCTTTGAAGAGCAAAAGGGACTCATCTACACAGACATTTTGGGAGGGGGTGTAAACCTCTGCGAAGCGCTGAGACAGGCTATCTATAAGGGGCCTCAATTTATAAAGCCTGTCATAACCGGGCTCATTAGGGGCAACAGCCGTTGTGTTGTCGTTAAAGTGAAGAAACCGCAATAAAATTTGATAACGGTTTCTTGCCATAACGGCTGAAAAAAGAGGGATGGAAAGGACTGTATTGGTATCCCAGTAGGAAGCTAAAGAATTACGTTCTACGAGTCCCATTGCCAATGTAAGAGCCAGGAATCTTTTTATTTCGTTTATATTTGTGGGATACCATGCCTGGGCTCTTGAAAAACCCGGTAAAGGGTTGCTGGCAAGATACTGCTCAGCATACAAATTTGTGTAACGGACCATGTCCTGTAGGATGGCCTCTGTAATATAGAGATTAAAAAAATCTATAATTTCAAAATTAGTGGTGTCCACACTGAGGCCAGGGACTGCAGTGAAAGGGGGAATTTCAGGGACATAATTACAGGGAGGCCCCCACGCAGGCTCTCCAACTGCTGCATCAGTGCTACCCTCACCCTCTTCTACATCCATGGGTACATCTTGGGCACTACCACTAGCCTCTGCCTCTTCAGCAGTAAGCGTGCCACCACTACTAAACTCTGCGCTAACCGTGTCACTATCGTCTATCTCTGATTCCTCAGTAGAGTGGTCAGATGGAACATACTCAGACCCAGAATCGCTAAATTCTTCTGAGCTGGAGTCCATGCAATACCTAGCAGCTTCCTCTGTGCTGTAAAACCGTTTGGCCATTGTGCCAGAAATATACAGACAACTACAAATCTAGCAATCAGCAGGCAAAGTCAAAACAAGCAAGCAAAAAAAAAAAAAAAAAAAAGCAAGACAACACTTGTAATGATGTAATAATGTAATAGGAGAACACTTGTAATAGGAGAAGCTAGAAAAAAAAAACTCACTGTAACCTTTTGATAAACTCAAGCCAGCAAGAGATGACCAGGAGTTAACCTTTGGCAATAGAAACTACCAGAACAATCTGAACTTAGCACCTCTGGACCTTTCTAGAACAACTGAAATCAAATGGAATAAAACCACTAAAAGCAATCAAAGAACAATAATTGCAATGAAATCAGTGGTCAGAGCCCTGGATCCACTAATGTCACTGCAAAAGCAACCTTTTTTGGGGCACTAAACACACAATAAAGAACAATGCAAAGATAAAACACCATAAAATCAGTAAAACCGAATAAAACCACCTAAACCAACAGAAGAACAATAATTGCAATGAAATCGGTGGCCAGAGCCCTGGATCCACCAACGTCACTGCAAATTCAGCACCCAATAGCAATACAAAAGTTACAGTGCAATAAAAACAGAAATCAATTATGAAAATGCCAAAAAAAACACTAAAATGCAACCAAATAAATCAGATAATTATAGAGCAAGATCAGAAATAAAGTTTTAGTAAAAAAAAAGACTGCCAAAGGAAGCAAAGAAAGAAAGAAAAGAAAAGAAAGAAAGTTTTTTTTTTTTTTTTTTTTTTTTTTTTCTAAGTGTAAGTGTGTGTGTAAGTGTCTGTGTGTGCTTTGGAAAGTTGTAAATAAGTGTGTATGTGTGTAAAAGTGTAATAATGACAAAGATAGAAGAAGAAATGGAAAAAAAAAAAAAAAAAAAATTTTTAGACAGTTGAGATAAAATAAGCAAAATAAACAGTGGTTAGAGAGTTGTAGTTCAGCTCACACAATGCAGGCAGGCAATCAGGGCGACCAATCCAGCAGGAAGGCAGCAGGAAGGCAGCAGGGGGGCTCCAGCAGTCACACGTGCACAGCAGGAGTGAAGAGGCGACGCGGGGGCGGCGACATTTAAAGGGACAGCAGTGGACACGTCATCAATGCGTGTCCACTGCTGTCATTGGCTAAGGGACCGGATCGGTGCGGCTGGGCGACCGGATCCGTGAGTATGACCTTACTTGCTCGTTGCCTAGGGGGTTGTGCAGGCTTTACAAGCGCTGCGCTGCTTTAAAAGCGAGCGCAGCGCTTGTAAACCCGAAAGTGCCATAGGACGTAGATTCTACGTTCTATGGCACTTTGGTCCTTTAGTGCCTAGGACGTAGAATCTACGTCCTATGGCACTAAAAAGGTTAAATAATGAATAAACCCAATAGGGCTGTTCTGCCCCAATAAGGGGTAATTATATCTTAGTTGGGATCAAGTACAGGTACTGTTTTATTATTACAGAGAAAAGGGAATCATTTAACCATTAAATAAACCCAATAGGGCTGTTCTGCCCCAATAAGGGGTAATTATATCTTAGTTGGGATCAAGTACAGGTACTGTTTTATTATTACAGAGAAAAGGGAATCATTTAACCATTAAATAAACCCAATAGGGCTGTTCTGCCCCCAATAAGGGGTAATTATATCTTAGTTGGGATCAAGTACAGGTACTGTTTTATTATTACAGGGAAAAGGGAATCATTTAACCATTAAATAAACCCAATAGGACTGTTCTGCCCCCAATAAGGGGTAATTATATCTTAGTTGGGATCAAGTACAGGTACTGTTTTATTATTACAGAGAAAAGGGAATCATTTAACCATTAAATAAACCCAATAGGGCTGTTCTGCCCCCAATAAGGGGTAATTATATCTTAGTTGGGATCAAGTACAGGTACTGTTTTATTATTACAGAGAAAAGGGAATCATTTAACCATTAAATAAACCCAATAGGGCTGTTCTGCCCCAATAAGGGGTAATTATATCTTAGTTGGGATCAAGTACAGGTACTGTTTTATTATTACAGAGAAAAGGGAATCATTTAACCATGAAATAAACCCAACAGGGCTGTTCTGCCCCCAATAAGGGGTAATTATATCTTAGTTGGGATCAAGTAAAGGTACTGTTTTATTATTACAGAGAAAAGGGAATCATTTAACCATTAAATAAACCTGAAGAGCCCAATAAAGTGAGACCCGGCTTATTTCTTAGAAGGCCAGGCTCCAGCAAGGAATGCTCATATTCAGCCCGAGTCCCCAAACTTCCCTTTCGCTGTTTCATTTCCAAGCAGCGTAGTCAGCGTGAAAGAAATGAAAGGGGCCAATCGGACGTCTCAGTGAGAAATTGGAGTGATGCATGAGAATTTCCCTGGGCAGGAAACAGATGCATCACTGGCAGGGTTGCAGACGATTGCCTTTACGCAAGAATTTCTCTCGGTACAATTAGTCAAAGTCTGAATTTCTGGTGCAGCCGAAAGGTCACTTGATTCACTTCCCACCCAGGCGTCATTCACTGACCAGATAACTGTATAAATAGAGGGTGCATCATCACTGAGACCCCCTGCCCATACAAGCTCTGGGGGGGCCGCTGCTACACGGCCGGCTGCAGTATCCTGGCACGTTTCCTCTTCTTTTGTTTCGTCTTTCATTTTGGAGGGGAAGCGGGGGAGGCGGTTGCAGGTGGAATCCCCCTTTGATTAGAAGCCTTGGGCTGCAGCGAGGGAATCGTATCCCCTGCACTTCCAACAGAGGGACATTTCCTTCACTCAATAGGCCAGTGCTGTGTAGGCCCGGTGGCACAGGAGTTAGTGTTGCTGCCCAGCAGATCTGGGGTCCAAAGTGTACATAGAGAAACCAGTGTATATATACTGAGTCTGCAATTTGCACCAGTATCAAATACTGCACATACATACAGTATTGCATTATGTGTTCTGATTCTGTCTACATCTTTTCCTACTGTCTCCATCTTGTCCTACTGTCTCCATCTTGTCCTACTGTCTCCATCTTACCCTACTGTCTCCATCTTGTCCTACTGTCTCCATCTTGTCCTACTGTCTCCATCTTGCCCTACTGTCTCCATCTTGCCCTACTGTCTCCATCTTGCCCTACTGTCTCCATCTTGTCCTACTGTCTCCATCTTGTCCTACTGTCTCCATCTTGTCCTACTGTCATCATCTTGCCCTACTGTCTCCATCTTGTCCTACTGTCATCATCTTGCCCTACTGTCTCCATCTTGTCCTACTGTCTCCATCTTGTCCTACTGTCTCCATCTTGCCCTACTGTCTCCATCTTGTCCTACTGTCATCATCTTGCCCTACTGTCTCCATCTTGTCCTACTGTCATCATCTTGCCCTACTGTCTCCATCTTGTCCTACTGTCTCCATCTTGCCCTACTGTCTCCATCTTGTCCTACTGTCATCATCTTGCCCTACTGTCTCCATCTTGTCCTACTGTCTCCATCTTGTCCTACTGTCTCCATCTTGTCCTACTGTCTCCATCTTGTCCTACTGTCTCCATCTTGCCCTACTGTCTCCATCTTTTCCTACTGTCTCCATCTTGTCCTACTGTCTCCATCTTTTCCTACTGTCTCCATCTTGTCCTACTGTCTCCATCTTGCCCTACTGTCTACATCTTTTCCTACTGTCTCCCTCTTGCCCTACTGTCTTCCTCTTGGCCTACTGTCTCCCTCTTGGCCTACTGTCTCCCTCTTGCCCTACTGTCTCCATCTTGTCCTACTGTCATCATCTTGCCCTACTGTCTCCATCTTGTCCTACTGTCTCCATCTTGTCCTACTGTCTCCATCTTTTCCTACTGTCTCCATCTTGTCTTACTGTCTCCATCTTGCCCTACTGTCTCCATCTTGCCCTACTGTCTCCATCTTGCCCTACTGTCTCCATCTTGCCCTACTGTTTCCATCTTGCCCTACTGTCTCCATCTTGCCCTACTGTCTCCATCTTGCCCTACTGTTTCCATCTTGTCCTACTGTTTCCATCTTGCCCTACTGTCTTCATCTTGCCCTACTGTCTCCATCTTGCTCTACTGTCTCCATCTTCTGAGTCAAAACACTCGGCCTTCCCGCAGGTTTGGTGTCCATGTTCCGGTACTATATCTATTTATCCCATGTCTCTATCTTGTCTACTATCAAGATCTAGTCCTAATATCTGCACCTTGACATACTATTTCTATGTTTCACTACTCTTTCCATCTTCTCCTACTGTCTCCATCTTGTTCATTTTAATTTACTCTGGACATTTACCCCTTGCTTTTTCCACCTTGTCCTGCTCTCTCTTTCTTCTTCCACTATCCCAGTCCTGTTGCACTCTCTGCATCATTCCCCACTGTCTTAATCTTTCCCTACTGTTACCATCTTGTTCTGCTCTCTCCATCCTCCACTACTTTGTCCATCCTGCCCTACTATCTCAATCTGGTCTTACTCTCTCTATCTTTTCCTAATGACCCTCATTTTACCCTATTGTCTCCTTCTTGCCCTACTGTCTTTTTTTTCCTACTGTTAACATCTTGCTCCACTGTCTAAATACTTTTTCTTTTCTGCATCTTGCCCTACTGTCTCCATCTTGTCCTACTGTTTCCGTCTTGCCCAGCTGTCTCCATCTTGCCCTACTGTCTCCATCTTGTCCTACTGTCTCCATCTTGCCCTACTGTCTCCATCTTGCCCTACTGTCTCCATCTTGCCCTACTGTCTCCATCTTGTCCTACTGTCTCCATCTTGTCCTACTGTCTCCATCTTGCTCTACTGTCTCCATCTTGTCTTACTGTCTCCATCTTGCCCTACTGTCTCCATCTTGTCCTACTGTCTCCATCTTGTCCTGCTGTCTCCATCTATTCCTACTGTCTCCATCTTGTCCTACTGTCTCCATCTTGCTCTACTGTCTCCATCTTGTCTTACTGTCTCCATCTTGCATAACTGTTTAAAAGCTTTCACCCATCTGCATCTTGCTCCACTGTCTCCATCTTGCTCTGCTCTCTCCATCTTGCCCTACTGTCACCATCTTGCCCTACTGTCTCCATCTTGTCCTTCTGTCTCTATCTTGCCCTTCTGTGACCCAGTGGCATAACTGGAAGCTACTGGACCCCACAGAAAAATAATTTTAAGAGCTGATGAAAGTTTCCAAAAACACTTTTTAAATAAACATAAATTGAGACTTCAGTCAGTGCCCCATTGGGCCCCCTATATGTACTGCCCCCCCTGCAGTTGAAGGATCCATCTATAGTTATGCTCTTGCTACAGCCCCCTTACTCTCTCCATCTACTCCTACTGTCTCCATCTACTCCTACTGTCTCCATCTTGTCCTACTGTCTCCATCTTGCCCTACTGTCTCCATCTTGTCCTACTGTCTCCATTTTGTCCTACTTTGCTCTACTTCTCCTACTGTCTCCATCTTGCCCTACTGTCTCCATCTTGCCCTACTGTTTCCATCTTGTCCTACTGTCTCCATCTTGCCCTACTGTTTCCATCTTGTCCTACTGTCTCCATCTTGCCCTACTGTCTCCATCTTGTCCTACTGTCTCCATCTTGTCCTACTGTCTCCATCTTGCCCTACTGTTTCCATCTTGTCCTACTGTCTCCATCTTGCCCTACTGTCTCCATCTTGTCCTACTGTCTCCATCTTGCCCTACTGTCTCCATCTTGTCCTACTGTCTCCATCTTGCCCTACTGTTTCCATCTTGTCCTACTGTCTCCATCTTGCCCTACTGTCTCCATCTTGTCCTACTGTCTCCATTTTGTCCTACTGTCTCCATCTTGCCCTACTTTCTCCATCTTGTCCTACTGTCTCCATTTTGTCCTACTGTCTCCATCTTCTCCTACTGTTTCCATCTTGCCCTACTGTCTCTATCTTGTCCTACTGTCTCCATCTTGTCCTACTGTCTCCATTTTGTCCTACTGTCTCCATCTTGCCCTACTGTTTCCATCTTGTCCTACTGTCTCCATCTTACCCTACTGTCTCCATCTTGTCCTACTGTCTCCATTTTGTCCTACTGTCTCCATCTTGTCCTACTGTCTCCATCTTGCCCTACTGTCTCCATCTTGTCCTACTGTCTCCATTTTGTCCTACTGTCTCCATCTTCTCCTACTGTTTCCATCTTGCCCTACTGTCTCTATCTTGTCCTACTGTCTCCATCTTGCCCTACTGTCCCCATCTTGTCCTACTGTCTCCATCTTGCCCTACTGTTTCCATCTAGTCCTACTGTCTCCATCTTGCCCTACTGTCTCCATCTTGTCCTACTGTCTCCATTTTGTCCTACTGTCTCCATCTTGCCCTACTGTCTCCATCTTGTCCTACTGTCTCCATCTTACCCTACTGTCTCCATCTTGTCCTACTGTCTCCATTTTGTCCTACTGTCTCCATCTTGTCCTACTGTCTCCATCTTGCCCTACTGTCTCCATCTTGTCCTACTGTCTCCATTTTGTCCTACTGTCTCCATCTTCTCCTACTGTTTCCATCTTGCCCTACTGTCTCTATCTTGTCCTACTGTCTCCATCTTGCCCTACTGTCCCCATCTTGTCCTACTGTCTCCATCTTGCCCTACTGTTTCCATCTAGTCCTACTGTCTCCATCTTGCCCTACTGTCTCCATCTTGTCCTACTGTCTCCATTTTGTCCTACTGTCTCCATCTTGTCCTACTGTCTCCATCTTGCCCTACTGTCTCCATCTTGTCCTACTGTCTCCATTTTGTCCTACTGTCTCCATCTTCTCCTACTGTTTCCATATTGCCCTACTGTCTCTATCTTGTCCTACTGTCTCCATCTTGTCCTACTGTCTCCATTTTGTCCTACTGTCTCCATCTTGCCCTACTATTTCCATCTTGTCCTACTGTCTCCATCTTACCCTACTGTCTCCATCTTGTCCTACTGTCTCCATTTTGTCCTACTGTCTCCATCTTGTCCTACTGTCTCCATCTTGCCCTACTGTCTCCATCTTGTCCTACTGTCTCCATTTTGTCCTACTGTCTCCATCTTCTCCTACTGTTTCCATCTTGCCCTACTGTCTCTATCTTGTCCTACTGTCTCCATCTTGCCCTACTGTCCCCATCTTGTCCTACTGTCTCCATCTTGCCCTACTGTTTCCATCTAGTCCTACTGTCTCCATCTTGCCCTACTGTCTCCATCTTGTCCTACTGTCTCCATTTTGTCCTACTGTCTCCATCTTGTCCTACTGTCTCCATCTTGCCCTACTGTCTCCATCTTGTCCTACTGTCTCCATTTTGTCCTACTGTCTCCATCTTCTCCTACTGTTTCCATATTGCCCTACTGTCTCTATCTTGTCCTACTGTCTCCATCTTGTCCTACTGTCTCCATTTTGTCCTACTGTCTCCATCTTGCCCTACTATTTCCATCTTGTCCTACTGTCTCCATCTTGCCCTACTGTCTCCATCTTGTCCTACTGTCTCCATTTTGTCTTACTGTCTCCATCTTGTCCTACTGTCTCCATCTTGCCCTACTGTCTCCATCTTGTCCTACTGTCTCCATTTTGTCCTACTGTCTCCATCTTCTCCTACTGTTTCCATCTTGCCCTACTGTCTCCATCTTGTCCTACTGTCTCCATCTTGTCTTACTGTCCCCATCTTCTCCTACTGTTTCCATATTGCCCTACTGTCTCTATCTTGTCCTACTGTCTCCATCTTGTCCTACTGTCTCCATTTTGTCCTACTGTCTCCATCTTGCCCTACTATTTCCATCTTGTCCTACTGTCTCCATCTTGCCCTACTGTCTCCATCTTGTCCTACTGTCTCCATTTTGTCTTACTGTCTCCATCTTGTCCTACTGTCTCCATCTTGCCCTACTGTCTCCATCTTGTCCTACTGTCTCCATTTTGTCCTACTGTCTCCATCTTCTCCTACTGTTTCCATCTTGTCTTACTGTCCCCATCTTCTCCTATTGTCTCCATCTTGCCCTACTGTCCCCATCTTGTCCTACTGTCTCCATCTTGCCCTACTGTCTCCATCTTGCCATACTGTCTCCATCTTGCCCTACTGTCCCCATCTTGCCCTACTGTCTCCATCTTGCCCTATTGTCTCCATCTTGCCCTACTGTCTCTGCCTTGCCCTACTGTCTCCATCTTGCCCTACTGTCCCCATCTTGTCCTACTGTCTCCATCTTGCCCTACTGTCTCCATCTTGCCCTACTGTCTCCATCTTGCCCTACTGTCTCTGCCTTGCCCTACTGTCTCCATCTTGCCCTACTGTCCCCATCTTGCCCTACTGTCTCAATCTTGCCCTACTGTCTCCATCTTGCCCTACTGTCCCCATCTTGCCCTACTGTCTCCATCTTGCCCTACTGTCTCCATCTTGCCCTATTGTCTCCATCTTGTCCTATAGTCTTTGTCCTGCCTTTCTCTCTCCATCTTGTTCTATAGTCTCTATCTTACCCAGCTGTCTCTGTCTTGCATATGGAACAAAAGAATGACCAATTTTCTTTTTAATATTTCTAATTTATATTCTGTTTATGACTTTATTAATTTCTGTCTGGGACTCATTAGATAAAGACAATGAGTAAAAAGCAAATTCATTTACATGTAACCACAGAAATTGACATAAATGAGGAAGCGATCAGGGAGGAAAGCCAGAGGAACCTTCTGTTCTAGGTGTAATAGACATTTACGCTGAGATGTGCCGTGGGCGTAGAATGGTGTTTGCACTATGGGTGTGGTTAATGCTTAGTCATCATCTGAACCCAACTTGGGCCATTTACACATTCCGGTTTGATGAGTCCTCTTGGGGAACCCTTTCTGGGAAGGGTGGGGTTTCATAAAGTCATAAAGTGGAGAAGAGCTTAAAATATACCATTATATTGCTTTGCAGCTGGTCCCCACTAACATACCCCAAAATCAGCTAGGTAAAAATAAATTTGGAAATAAAAGTTTAGTAAATTCTAACTTTTCTACAAATAGAGTAAATAGAGTGTACTTTATCTGATGAGCATTTTCATAAAGAGGGGGATTTTGTGAGGCCGCACTGTCTCCATCTTACCCTACTGTCTCCATCTTGCCCTACTGTCTCCATCTTGCCCTACTGTCTCCATCTTGCCCTACTGTCCCCATCTTGCCCTACTGTCTCCATCTTGTCCTACTGTCTCCATCTTGCCCTACTGTCTCCATCTTGTCCTACTGTCTCCATCTTGCCCTACTGTCTCCATCTTGTTCTACCGTCTCCATCTTGTCCTACTGTCTCCATCTTGTCCTACTGTCTCCATCTTACCCTACTGTCTCCACCTTGTCCTACTGTCTCCATCTTGTCCTACTGTCTCCATCTTGCCCTACTGTCCCCATCTTGCCCTACTGTCTCCATCTTGCCCTACTGTTCCCATCTTGCCCTACTGTCTCCATCTTGCCCTACTGTCTCCATCTTACCCTACTGTCTCCACCTTACCCTACTGTCTCCATCTTTCCTTACTGTCTCCACCTTGCCCTACTGTCTCCATCTTACCCTACTGTCTCCATCTTTCCTTACTGTCTCCACCTTGCCCTACTGTCTCCATCTTACCCTACTGTTTGTGTGCAGTGCTGGTTTGCTACAAGTGGCATCTCCCCCATCATCGCCTCCATTTGTGAGTGAGCCTACTATTAATACTGGGCCCTAATTACCTACTGGATTTATTCATCCAGGGGATGCCCTTCAATATTCATAGATTTAGAAAAGGCCTTCAACTGTCTCAAAGAAAGTTCAATGTCAAGAAACACTGGATACCAGAAGAAGTCATCAACGTCAAGAAGGAAAAATATGGGCACAAGAGCCATCACAGTGAGTGCACAAAGGATGCATTCTGTCTCCAACCATCTTCTTACTTGTGCTGAATGATGTGATGAAGAACATGACCAAGGCTGTGGAGGATCTCAGTTACACTGATGACCATGGATGACTGGCAGTGAGGGCCATGATTACCGAGTAGGTCGATGACATATTACCATGGACCAAACTCAGGAATTTTATTGTCAAGCAATAAAGTCGTACTACTATATGACTGAAAAATATGGAAGGTCACTTCTGAGATTATGAACAGCCTCCAGGTCTTGTCAGTCTTGTCTCATCGTGTTCTAACATAGTAAGTTAGGTTGAAAAATGATGTACGTCCATCACGTTCAACCATAATGCCCATAAATAACCTGACTAACTGCTAGTTGATACAGAGGAAGGCAAAAACCCCATCTGAAGCCTCTCTAATTTGCTGCAGAGGGGAAACAATTCCTTCCTGACTCCAAGACGGCAATCGGACCAGTCCCTGGATCAACTTGTGGTCCAGTGTTATCTCTAACAAGTTGTGGAAACAAGTGGAGGAGCACATCACCAGCCAGATCAAAAGGAAGAAGTAGTTATGGGCTGGACACACTGCAGAAGGGTAAAACTGCTGTGGAAATACAAGGACTGCTGTGGAACCACCAAAGAAGAAGGAAGTGGGAACGGAACGGAAGGATGTGGAGAAGAAGCAGTAGGGAAGAGTTGAGGAAGAAGGGAACAACTTGAGGAGAACTGAAAGCCCTCATATAAAAATGTTCTCTACTCTACTCTGGAGTCTGAAGCAGGAGGCCTCAGTTAAGGGTTAAGCTTTAAAGTGACTACTGTGAGAAGTCCTGACAGTGAGGGGGTAAGTTTCACCCCACGTCATTGTGCAGGGGCTTAGGGTAGAGAACATTCCCTTGGGACTCACCACTGGCTATCTAGCTGACACCTCTAACAAGTGGAGGAGCACATCACCAGCCAGATCAAAAGGAACACACTGCAGAAGGGTCAAAGTGCTGTGGAGATACAAGGACTGCTGTGGAACCACCGAAGAAGATGGAAGTGAGAACGGAATGGAAGGATGTGGAGAAGAAGCAGTAGGGAAGAGTTGAGGAAGAAGGAAAAAACTTGAGGAGAACTGAAAGCCCTCATCTAAAAATGTTCTCTACTCTACTCTGGAGTCTGAAGCAGGAGGCCTCAGTTAAGGAATGAGCCAGTGGTCTAAGGGATGAAGAACATCATAGTAGGGGAGCGAAGGGAGGGGCCCCATTAATGAAAGCATCTAGTTAGTGATAGGATAGCTCCTTTTAAAGTGACTACTGTGAGAAGTCCTGACAGTGAGGGGGTAAGTTTCACCCCAAGTCATTGTGCAGGGGCTTAGGGTAGAGACCTGTTGGAAGATGAACCCATTGGAGAAACTGTCATGTACCTTCACTGTGTATCTGACAAAAAGTTCTTTACCTTGTCCTTCAATAAATAAAGAACCACTGGGACCCAAGATTTCTTTGGAAAGTGAGTGTGAGAGTTCAGTTCAGCCGTCAGGACCAGACAGTTCCTTATTAGAACCCTCAGTTCTGACTCACAAACATTTTATTATCCAGGACTCATTTAGAAACAATGGCTGACGCAGAGCCGCACTCATGTCCTTAATCATTTACACGAGTCTGTGCAGCAGCAGAGCTGACACTCGCGTGGCGGAAGGCAATAAAAGTCTTACGTCAAATCAAAATGTACAAAACGAAAGTGATACCGAGATGGAACTCTCAGGTTTCAACCCAGTGCCGGCACCTGGGGAGGAAACACTCCTTGTAGCTTTCAAATGGGGGTCACTGACCCCGGCAGCCAAACCCTATTGCTCTGTGAGGCTCCAGTTTTATTGTTATTGTTACTTTTTATTCCTTATCTTTCTATTCAGCCCCTCCCCTATTCATATTCCTGTCTCTCATTCAAACTACTCTCTGGTTGCTAAGGTCATTTGGACCCTAGCAACCAGATACTCCAAACTGGACACCTGCTGAGCAAACACTGAAATAATAAAAAAAAAAAAAACTACAAATAATAAAAAAGGACAGCCAATTGCAAACTGTCTTGGAATATTACTCTCTACATCATACTAAACATACTCAAAGGTGATCAACCCCATTAAAACCCCCCTGGGGGAAGGGGAGAAGTTTATTTTACTCTATTTTAATCTGTTTTACTATTGTGCAACAGTTTGAAACCCTTTGGGTCAAATTAAATCTCGCCCCCCTTCAAGAGCTGTTCTTTCTCATCTCTTACGCCCCCTGTTGGTAGTACAAGTAATACGTTGGCATTCCCTGCCAAACAGGGTTTTATCCATCTCTATATATTGCCTCCATATTTGTATTGTGCCAGTATCAGTGTAGAGATGTCTAGGTGGAGATGTCTAGGTTAAGGTCTATAGTTACATAGTTATAGTTACATAGTTACATAGGGTTGAAAAAAGACCATTGTCCATCAAGTTCAACCCATCCGAGTAAACCCAGCACACAACCTATACTAACCAATCTATACACTCACATACATAAACTATATATATACAACCAGTAATACTAACTGTAGATATTAGTATCACAATAGCCTTGGATATTCTGCTTGTTCAAAAACTCATCCAGGCCCCTCTTAAAGGCATTAACAGAGTCTGCCATTACCCCATCACTAGGGGCATTCCATAACCTCACTGCCCTCACCGTGAAAAACCACCTACGCTGCTTCAAATGGAAGCTCTGTTCCTCTAATCTATAGGGGTGACCTCTGGTGCGCTGATTGTTTTTATGGGAAAAAAGAACATCCCCCAACTGCCTATAATCCCCCCTAATGTACTTGTACAGAGTAATCATGTCCCCTCGCAAGCGCCTCTTTTCCAGAGAAAACAACCCCAACCTCGACAGTCTCACCTCATAGTTTAACCCTTCCATCCCCTTAACCAGTTTAGTTGCACGTCTCTGCACTCTCTCCAGCTCATTAATATCCTTCTTAAGGACTGGAGCCCAAAACTGCACTGCATACTCAAGGTGAGGCCTTACCAGGGACCTATAAAGCGGCAAAAATATGTTCTCATCCCTTGAGTCAATGCCCTTTTTTATACAAGACAGCACTTTATTTGCTGTAGTAGCCACAGAATGACACTGCCTGGAATTAGACAACTTGTGATCTACAAAAACCCCCAGATCCTTCTCCATTAAGGATACCCCCAACACACTACCATTCAGTAGATAGTTTGCGTTTATATTATTCCTACCAAAGTGCATAACTTTGCACTTGTCAACATTGAACCTCATATGCATGCTGAGATGTCTAGGTGGAGATGTCTAGGTTGAGATGTCCAGGTAGAGAGGTCCAGGTGGAGATGTCCATATGGAGATGTGCATGTTGAGATATCTAGGTGGAGATGTCTAGGTGGAGATTTATAGGTGGAGATTTCCAGGTTAAGATGTCCAGCTGGAGATGTGCATGTTGAGATGTCTAGGTGGAGATGTCCAGGTGGAGAGGTCCAGGTGGAGATGTCCATATGGAGATGTGCATGTTGAGATATCTAGGTGGAGATGTCTAGGTGGAGATGTCAAGGTGGAGAGGTCCAGGTGGAGATGTGCATGTTGAGATGTCTAGGTGGAGATGTCCAGGTAGAGATGTCCAGGTGGAGAGGTCCAGGTGGAGATGTCCATATGGAGATGTGCATGTTGAGATATCTAGGTGGAGATATCTAGGTGGAGATGTCTAGGTGGAGATGTCAAGGTGGAGAGGTCCAGGTGGAGATGTCCATATGGAGATGTGCATGTTGAGATGTCCAGGTAGAGATTTCCAGGTGGAGAGGTCCAGGTGGAGATGTCCATATGGAGATGTGCATGTTGAGATGTCTAGGTGGAGATGTCCAGGTAGAGATGTCCAGGTGGAGAGGTCCAGGTGGAGATGTCCATATGGAGATGTGCATGTTGAGATATCTAGGTGAAGATGTCTAGGTGGAGATGTCCATATGGAGATGTGCATGTTGAGATGTCTAGGTGGAGATGTCCATATGGAGATGTGCATGTTGAGATATCTAGGTGGAGATGTCTAGGTGGAGATGTCAAGGTGGAGAGGTCCAGGTGGAGATGTGCATGTTGAGATGTCTAGGTGGAGATGTCCAGGTGGAGATGTGCATGTTGAGATATCTAGGTGGAGATGTCTAGGTGGAGATGTCAAGGTGGAGAGGTCCAGGTGGAGATGTGCATGTTGAGATGTCTAGGTGGAGATGTCAAGGTGGAGAGGTCTAGGTGGAGATGTCCATATGGAGATGTGCATGTTGAGATATCTAGGTGCAGATGTCTAGGTGGAGATGTCCAGGTGGAGAGGTGCAGGTGGAGTTATCCAGGTGGAGGTGTGCATGTTGAGATGTCCAGGTGGAGGTGTCCAGGTGGTCAGCCATGGTGTCCAACCAAGGGCAGCTGCATCCTGTTGCCCCATGACAACACAGGGTGGAGGGGGTTAATATGATGTCAGACTGTGGCCCTAACCTCGGCAGAGACACAATACTCATATACGTCAGACCCAATCGCTGAGCGTCTCCAGGCTTTTCCTTCCATCAGTGGGCAGCCGGCCGTGACTAAAGCACCTCTAGGAACAAACTACCCATGAGATCATATATTTTCTGTGTGTTTCACATCTCCCCACCGCAGGGATGTGGCCTCCTGGTTGGTGAAGGAAGGAGGAAGGGGAAGTGGGTGTGGCCTGCACAGACGCTCTGGGGTTATCACAGGCGGAGATATACACCGTGCTGTACCCAGGGCTTGGCTTGGTCAGAGGGACTATTGGCCCTGGGCTTACAGTCTTACAGGGGCCACACAAAGTATATTGTACAGTGTAACATATACATATGCCACAGTAAACCTTAAAAATGAAGACCAACAGCAAACTTTCTTCCTGGGCACTTATGGTTACCTTAAGGCTTATGCCCACTCTGTGTGCCCTACCCTGATGTGCCCCCCACACACACTGCCCACTCTGTGTGCCCTACCCTGATGTGCCCCCCCCACACACTGCCCACTCTGTGTGCCCTACCCTGATGTGCCCCCACACACACTGCCCACTCTGTGTGCCCTACCCTGATGTGCCCCCCACACACACTGCCCACTCTGTGTGCCCTACCCTGATGTGCCCCCCACACACACTGCCCACTCTGTGTGCCCTACCCTGATGTGCCCCCCCCACACACTGCCCACTCTGTGTGCCCTACCCTGATGTGCCCCCCACACACACTGCCCACTCTGTGTGCCCTACCCTGATGTGCCCCCCCCACACACTGCCCACTCTGTGTGCCCTACCCTGATGTGCCCCCACACACACTGCCCACTCTGTGTGCCCTACCCTGATGTGCCCCCCACACACACTGCCCACTCTGTGTGCCCTACCCTGATGTGCCCCCCACACACACTGCCCCACTCTGTGTGCCCTACCCTGATGTGCCCCCCCACACACACTGCCCACTCTGTGTGCCCTACCCTGATGTGCCCCCCACACACACTGCCCACTCTGTGTGCCCTACCCTGATGTGCCCCCCACACACACTGCCCACTCTGTGTGCCCTACCCTGATGTGCCCCCCACACACACTGCCCACTCTGTGTGCCCTACCTGATGTGCCCCCCACAAACACTGCCCACTCTGTGTGCCCTACCCTGATGTGCCCCCCACAAACACTGCCCACTCTGTGTGCCCTACCCTGATGTGCCCCCCACACACACTGCCCACTCTGTGTGCCCTACCCTGATGTGCCCCCCACACACACTGCCCACTCTGTGTGCCCTACCCTGATGTGCCCCCCACACACACTGCCCACTCTGTGTGCCCTACCCTGATGTGCCCCCCACACACACTGCCCACTCTGTGTGCCCTACCCTGATGTGCCCCCCACACACTGCCCACTCTGTGTGCCCTACCCCTGATGTGCCCCCCACACACACTGCCCACTCTGTGTGCCCTACCCTGATGTGCCCCCCACACACACTGCCCACTCTGTGGTGCCCTACCCTGATGTGCCCCCCCACAAACACTGCCCACTCTGTGTGCCCTACCCTGATGTGCCCCCCACACACACTGCCCACTCTGTGTGCCCTACCCTGATGTGCCCCCCACACACTGCCCCACTCTGTGTGCCCTACCCTGATGTGCCCCCCCCCACACACTGCCCACTCTGTGTGCCCTACCCTGATGTGCCCCCCACACACACTGCCCACTCTGTGTGCCCTACCCTGATGTGCCCCCCCCACACACTGCCCACTCTGTGTGCCCTACCCTGATGTGCCCCCCACACACACTGCCCACTCTGTGTGCCCTACCCTGATGTGCCCCCACACACACTGCCCACTCTGTGTGCCCTACCCTGATGTGCCCCCCCCACACACTGCCCACTCTGTGTGCCCTACCCTGATGTGCCCCCCCACAAACACTGCCCACTCTGTGTGCCCTACCCTGATGTGCCCCCCACACACTGCCCACTCTGTGTGCCCTACCCTGATGTGCCCCCCCCACACACTGCCCACTCTGTGTGCCCTACCCTGATGTGCCCCCCACACACACTGCCCACTCTGTGTGCCCTACCCTGATGTGCCCCCCACACACTGCCCACTCTGTGTGCCCTACCCTGATGTGCCCCCCACACACACTGCCCACTCTGTGTGCCCTACCCTGATGTGCCCCCCACACACACTGCCCACTCTGTGTGCCCTACCCTGATGTGCCCCCCACACACACTGCCCACTCTGTGTGCCCTACCCTGATGTGCCCCCCACAAACACTGCCCACTCTGTGTGCCCTACCCTGATGTGCCCCCCACAAACACTGCCCACTCTGTGTGCCCTACCCTGATGTGCCCCCCACACACACTGCCCACTCTGTGTGCCCTACCCTGATGTGCCCCCCACACACACTGCCCACTCTGTGTGCCCTACCCTGATGTGCCCCCCACACACACTGCCCACTCTGTGTGCCCTACCCTGATGTGCCCCCCACACACACTGCCCACTCTGTGTGCCCTACCCTGATGTGCCCCCCACACACTGCCCACTCTGTGTGCCCTACCCTGATGTGCCCCCCACACACACTGCCCACTCTGTGTGCCCTACCCTGATGTGCCCCCCACACACACTGCCCACTCTGTGTGCCCTACCCTGATGTGCCCCCCACAAACACTGCCCACTCTGTGTGCCCTACCCTGATGTGCCCCCCACAAACACTGCCCACTCTGTGTGCCCTACCCTGATGTGCCCCCACACACACTGCCCACTCTGTGTGCCCTACCCTGATGTGCCCCCCACACACTGCCCACTCTGTGTGCCCTACCCTGATGTGCCCCCCCCCACACACTGCCCACTCTGTGTGCCCTACCCTGATGTGCCCCCCACACACACTGCCCACTCTGTGTGCCCTACCCTGATGTGCCCCCCCCACACACTGCCCACTCTGTGTGCCCTACCCTGATGTGCCCCCCACACACACTGCCCACTCTGTGTGCCCTACCCTGATGTGCCCCCACACACACTGCCCACTCTGTGTGCCCTACCCTGATGTGCCCCCCCCACACACTGCCCACTCTGTGTGCCCTACCCTGATGTGCCCCCCACAAACACTGCCCACTCTGTGTGCCCTACCCTGATGTGCCCCCCACACACTGCCCACTCTGTGTGCCCTACCCTGATGTGCCCCCCACACACACTGCCCACTCTGTGTGCCCTACCCTGATGTGCCCCCCACACACTGCCCACTCTGTGTGCCCTACCCTGATGTGCCCCCCACACACACTGCCCACTCTGTGTGCCCTACCCTGATGTGCCCCCCACACACTGCCCACTCTGTGTGCCCTACCCTGATGTGCCCCCCACACACACTGCCCACTCTGTGTGCCCTACCCTGATGTGCCCCCCCACACTGCCCACTCTGTGTGCCCTACCCTGATGTGCCCCCCACACACACTGCCCACTCTGTGTGCCCTACCCTGATGTGCCCCCCACACACACTGCCCACTCTGTGTGCCCTACCCTGATGTGCCCCCCACACACACTGCCCACTCTGTGTGCCCTACCCTGATGTGCCCCCCCACACTGCCCACTCTGTGTGCCCTACCCTGATGTGCCCCACACACTGCCCACTCTGTGTGCCCTACCCTGATGCATGTGGGGCAGTTAATATTGCCACATAAGGGGGCACTGGGCTGGCAGAGAGGATCCATATCCTTAGGCACATTTGCTTTCACCCCTTACTTATTTACCCAACGTGCCTGTTGGACAATGTTCCCCCTCCCTGTCTGTACTGTGGGGGCCCCTGTAACAGGGGGGAAATCCCGGCCCAACGTGACTCATATTCAAGGCCTGATTGGGTTTTACACCCCAGTGAATAAATTCCCTCTCTGGGCTCTTTATGACCCAACCAGCGGCTCCAAGTCCCTAATATAAGCGCAATAACCAAAAATGTTCTGTAAGGGGCACAGCATAAACGCGAGGTTACCCAGGGGTCCCCCAAGTTTGTCCCTCATCCCCACTGCTGCCAGCAGTATATGGGCACAGAACCCCTCAGTGACTGCTAATATCCTTATCATTTACAGTAGGGGGTACATTATCCCTTATAATACATGAGTGATACTCAGAGTTCCCTGTATAACTCAGCCTGCAGCCTTGTGCCTTTATATGGGGGGCACAGAACCCCTCAGTGACTGCTAATATCCTTATCATTTACAGTAGGGGGTACATTATCCCTTATAAAACATGAAGAGATTTGCTGTCTATTGGATTTCAGACGTACAAGGGCATATAATAAATATAATAATGACTGTATCCCTGGGATGCGCACCCTTTGCTACTTTGTTTTGTGTTTCTTATTTTACACAGTATATTGGCTTGTTGCTAATGACTGCCATCTGCTGGCCAGTTTGGCCAGTGCATTAAGGAAAACATTGCTTTAAAAACTACACTATCTGTACTACAGCTCCCAGCATCCTCTGCCACCACATAATTGCTGGAGAATCCTTGGACCTTATGTATTAGATACACCGGAGATTTGAGAGTTGCAGTTCAGCTGCATCTAGAGATGCCGTAGGCCAAGCCACTTGCTGCTGTAAAAGCTCCGGGCGCATTTCTCATTGAATTTCTCAGGTTCCTTCTACATTTCTACTGGTGCAATAGTGACACCTAGTGGTGAGCAGTATCCATTGCTTAATTAGGCAGCAGGCCGCACAAGCAGTTCAGATTGGGGGTTAATGGGGAAATTAGAATAGATTTCTTTTTCCAGTTACCCCAGTCGTCACCCTAATGCCCCTACATGATTTTGGTTGGTTGTGGACTTTATGAGCAAATACAGAATGCAAAGTACAATTCTGAGCAAATGCCCTCACCAGGGGCAGATACAGCTGAAGCCTACACAGTGGCTGGAATTGGTTGGTGGCCTGGGTTGCCATATGTCCGGTTTTGACCCAATCGTTTGATTGTGATGTCATAGCCCAGCCCCATGTGACATCACTGTCCCACATGGTGATGTCATGCCCCACCCCCTTGTCCGGAGTTAGCCAAAGCAAACGTCCGCGTTTCGCCATTGGCGAATTGTTTCGCGAAACGGATGAAAAAAATTCCAAAAATTCCAAACTTCCAAAAATTTCGTTGGCGTCAAAAAAGAATAGTCGTGGGCGTCAAAAGAATAGCTGCGTGACAAAATAATAGCTGCAGGCGACAAAATAATAGCCGTGTGACAAAATAATAGCCACGGGTGACAAAAGAATAGCCGCGTTACAAAATAATAGCCGCGGGCGACAAAAGAATAGCTGCGGGCGACAAAAGAATAGACGTCGGCGACAAAATAATAGCCGCAGGCGACAAAATAACAGCCATGCGACAAAATAATAGCCACGGGCGACAAAAGAATAGCCACGTTACAAAATAATAGCCGCGGGCGACAAAAAAATAGCTGCGTGACAAAATAATAGCTGTGGGCGACAAAATAATAGCTGCAGGCGGAAAAAAATTGCCGCGCGACAAAAGAACAGCCGCGGGCGACAAAAGATTGGCCGCGGGCGACAAAAGAATAGCCGTGGGCGACAAAAGAAAAGTCGCGGGTGACAAATTTTTTTTTGCTAAATTTTTGCCGTTTTGCGAATTTTTCGTGGATTTTTGAAAGATTCGCAAACTTTTTCGCCGAAGCGAAACGGAACAGATTCGCTCATCACTAGACACCAGGGCACTTACCAGGAGCAATGAGCTTTGATCAGTACAAAGTTACATAACAAAAGTGAAGCTCTGACTGGTTGCTATGGGTAACAGGACCTAGGAAACTGGTCTGTTTTTATCTCCTGTATAGCGTTATATATTGTGATACTTAGACCTTCCACCAGATGGCGCCATACTCGAATGTATAGTCATTAAATAGCAATGGCAACAATTATGGGACCTGCGTTGTGCAGGACCGGGCTGAACTGAAAGGGCACCCAAAGCCACCCAGGATCCCAGCCCCCCATCATCATCATTGGGGTAAATTGCCTGCCCCTGTCAGTTTAACACATTATTTGCCATGTACTGAGAATAAAAATGAACCCCTCCTAGTGCCCACATGATTGGGTGCCAACGCTTGTGTGTTTTATACTGAACTTCCGGACTGAAACCCTGAGGGAGAAGGAACTGATGGTTTCAGAATGATTGTGACTTTTGACAAAGTATCATATTATCTTATTAAAGGGGCAGTAACCCCCCCTTTTGGCATTAGTTAAAAAAAAATAAAAAATATCAGAAGTCCTCTGATATGCCCTCTGTATAGTAAATGGCTCCTTATCTCAAAGCCTAAGAAAGGCTTCAGCTGGGGAGGTAGGCAGGGGTTTGTTTATACAGAGGCTTCTCGGTGGATTGCTGATTTGATTCTGCTTGTACGAACAGGAAGTAGAATGTGGCTTTAGTATTATTAATAATAATAATAATAATAATAATAAAACCCATAATAAAAAAGCCTGATATGCCCTCTGTATAGTGAATGGCTCTGTATCTGAAAGCTGGGGAGGTAGGCAGGGGTTTGTTTATACAGAGGCTTCTCGGTGGATCGCTGATTTGATTCTGCTTGTACGAACAGGATGTAGAATGTGACTTTAGTATTAATAATAATAAAAAAAACCATAATAAAAAAGCCTGATATGCCTTCTGTATAGTGAATGGCTCTGTATCTCAAAGCTGGAGAGGTAGGCAGGGGTTTGTTTATACAGAGGCTTCTTTGTGGATTGCTAATTTGATTCTGCTTGTACGAGCAGGACGTAGAATGTGACTTTAGTATTAATAATAATAATAAAAACCATAATAAAAAAAGCCTGATATGCCCTCTGTATAGTGAATGGCTCTGTATCTCAAAGCTGGGGAGGTAGGCAGGGGTTTGTTTATACAGAGGCTTCTCGGTGGATCGCTGATTTGATTCTGCTTGTACGAACAGGACGTAGAATGTGACTTTAGTATTAATAATAATAACAATAATAATAATAATAATAATAATAAAAAACTCATGTTGAACAATGGGGTATTCCATCCCAGTAAATGGTCGGCACTACCAACAACGCTGTATTTGATTGTAAGCTCAACAGGCAAAGGTACCACCCTCTTTTTGGGTTTACATGCCCTTTAATAAAGACTTTGGGAGACTTGTGTGCTTCATCTCGGAGGGGATTTGACAAAGATTGATACTGAGGGGTGCTTTTTCATCCTGAGCGACGCTGCGGCTATGTGGTTTGAGGCCGGTATGAGTCACGGGTAGGAAGCACAGACTGCAGGCACAAAAAACATACGTGTGGGAACATATATGTGCTTGTCTTTCTATGGATTATGTGAGCTCTCACCCTGTCCCACTGGGGCCACCGTAGCCTCCTCCCAACTCTCTCCCCATCCACACCCAGCTGAGAGGGCTACCTCCCCCTCAGACCCCTGCAGGCATGGATATTCTGATACAATTTGCAATTGGTCTTACTTTTTTATTTGTAGTGGTTTTACGGTTATTTAGCTTTCTGTTCAGCAGCTTTCAAGTTTGGTATTTTAGCAACAATCTGGTTGCTAGGGGTGTTATTTACCTTAGCAACCAGGCAGTTGTCTGAATAAGAGACAGAAATGTGAATAGAAGAGGGGCGGGATCAAAAGACAAGTCATTAGAAGTAACGATAACAATAAAACTGGAGCCGGGGTCAGTGATCCCCATTTGAAAGCTGGAAAAGAGCAGAAAAGGAAGGCAAATAATTCTTAAAGTGCAAAAATACATAATAAAGACCAATTGCAAAGATGCTAGGAATATGACATTCTATAACGTACTAAATGTTAAGTGCCACCGTGTTGCCCAATGGAGATCTTGGCTTGATGTTGGGGATCAGGCTCACAGTCGGGGTTCCATCCCACAGGGGTTCAGTTGGGTTGCCCCTCCCTTTGCTGCTATAACTGCCCCTGCCCTTCTGGGAAGGTTCCCACTAGATGTTGCTGGGAGTTGCTCCCATTCAGCCACAAGAGCATTAGTGAGGTTGGGCAGTGATGTTGGGGATCAGGCTCACAGTCGGGGTTCCATCCCACAGGGGTTCAGTTGGGTTGCCCCTCCCTTTGCTGCTATAACTGCCCCTACCCTTCTGGGAAGGTCCCCACTAGATGTTGCTGGGAGTTGCTCCCATTCAGCCACAAGAGCATTAGTGAGGTTGGGCAGTGATGTTGGGGATCAGGCTCACAGTCGGGGTTCCATTCCACAGGGGTCAGTTGGGTTGCCCCTCCCTTTGCTGCTATAACTGCCCCTTCTGGGAAGGTTCCCACTAGATGTTGCTGGGAGTTGCTCCCATTCAGCCACAAGAGCATTAGTGAGGTTGGGCAGTGATGTTGGGGATCAGGCTCACAGTCGGGGTTCCATCCCACAGGGGTTCAGTTGGGTTGCCCCTCCCTTTGCTGCTATAACTGCCCCTACCCTTCTGGGAAGGTCCCCACTAGATGTTGCTGGGAGTTGCTCCCATTCAGCCACAAGAGCATTAGTGAGGTTGGGCAGTGATGTTGGGGATCAGGCTCACAGTCGGGGGTTCCATCCCACAGGGGGTCAGTTGGGTTGCCCCTCCCTTTGCTGCTATAACTGCCCCTTCTGGGAAGGTTCCCACTAGATGTTGCTGGGAGTTGCTCCCATTCAGCCACAAGAGCATTAGTGAGGTTGGGCAGTGATGTTGGGGATCAGGCCTAGCTCAATGTTGGGGTTCCTCAGGGGTACATCCTGGTCAAGTTCTTCCACTCCTACCTAAACAAACCCATTGTGGGAGGGGCATATCCCTTCACACATCTCTAGCCTGGAGGGAGGCAGAATGGGTGTGGCCTAGATCTGGGGAGAAAATTCTGGAATCTACAGAAGTCTTGGATATATAAGAAAGAGTGGATTATGGGCCACAGCTTAGTGCTTAAATAGTAACGAGTCCATAGGATCCAGGGAGTGAGGTGCAAGTGGAGAGGGCAGGAGAAGCCAGCAGACTTCGGATAAAATGGAGAGAATCTAAGATGGAGGAAAGAGTTGAGGTCTGTGGATAGGGTTGGCACCTCCCATAGGCATTTATATCCACCTTCGGGATGGGGGATGGGCAGTGACATCACTTGGGGTTAGGGTTGGCACCTCCCATAGGCATTTATACCCGCCTTCGGGATGGGGGATGGGCAGTGACATCACTTGGGGTTAGGGTTGGCACCTCCCATAGGCATTTATACCCGCCTTCGGGATGGGGGATGGGCAGTGACATCACTTGGGGTTAGGGTTGGCACCTCCCATAGGCATTTATACCCGCCTTCGGGATGGGGGATGGGCAGGGCATCACTTGGGGATAGGGTTGGCACCTCCCATAGGCATTTATACCCGCCTTCGGGATGGGGGATGGGCAGTGACATCACTTGGGGTTAGTGTTGGCACCTCCCATATGCATTTATACCCACCTTCGGGATGGGGGATGGGCAGGGCATCACTTGGGGATAGGGTTGGCACCTCCCATAGGCATTTATACTCGCCTTCGGGATGGGGGATGGTCAGGGCATCACTTGGGGATAGGGTTGGCACCTCCCATAGGCATTTATACTGGCCTTCGGGATGGGGGATGGGCAGTGACATCACTTGGGGTTAGGGTTGGCACCTCCCATAGGCATTTATACCCGCCTTCGGGATGGGGGATGGGCAGTGACATCACTTGGGGTTAGGGTTGGCACCTTCCATTGGCATTTATACCGGCCTTCGGGATGGGGGATGGGCAGTGACATCACTTGGGGATAAGGGCTGGCACCTCCCATAGGCATTTATACCGGACTTCGGGATGGGGGATGGGCAGGACATCACTTGGGGTTAGGGTTGGCACCTCCCAGAGGCATTTATACCCACCTTCTGGATGGGCAGGATATCACTTGGGGTTAGGGCTGACACCTCCCATAGGCATTTATACCGGACTTCGGGATGGGGGATGGGCAGGACATCACTTGGGGTTAGGGTTGGCACCTCCCAGAGGCATTTATACCGGCCTTCGGGGTGGGGGATGGGCAGGGCATCACTTGGGGTTAGGGTTGGCACCTCCCATAGGCATTTATACCCGCCTTCGGGATGGGGGATGGGCAGTGACATCACTTGGGGTTAGGGTTGGCACCTCCCATAGGCATTTATACCCGCCTTCGGGATGGGGGATGGGCAGTGACATCACTTGGGGTTAGGGTTGGCACCTCCCATAGGCATTTATACCCGCCTTCGGGATGGGGGATGGGCAGGGCATCACTTGGGGATAGGGTTGGCACCTCCCATAGGCATTTATACCCGCCTTCGGGATGGGGGATGGGCAGTGACATCACTTGGGGTTAGTGTTGGCACCTCCCATATGCATTTATACCCACCTTCGGGATGGGGGATGGGCAGGGCATCACTTGGGGATAGGGTTGGCACCTCCCATAGGCATTTATACCCGCCTTCGGGATGGGGGATGGGCAGTGACATCACTTGGGGTTAGTGTTGGCACCTCCCATATGCATTTATACCCACCTTCGGGATGGGGGATGGGCAGGGCATCACTTGGGGATAGGGTTGGCACCTCCCATAGGCATTTATACTGGCCTTCGGGATGGGGGATGGGCAGTGACATCACTTGGGGTTAGGGTTGGCACCTCCCATAGGCATTTATACCCGCCTTCGGGATGGGGGATGGGCAGTGACATCACTTGGGGTTAGGGTTGGCACCTCCCATAGGCATTTATACCCGCCTTCGGGATGGGGGATGGGCAGTGACATCACTTGGGGTTAGGGTTGGCACCTCCCATAGGCATTTATACCCGCCTTCGGGATGGGGGATGGGCAGGGCATCACTTGGGGATAGGGTTGGCACCTCCCATAGGCATTTATACTGGCCTTCGGGATGGGGGATGGGCAGTGACATCACTTGGGGTTAGGGTTGGCACCTCCCATAGGCATTTATACCCGCCTTCGGGATGGGGGATGGGCAGTGACATCACTTGGGGATAGGGCTGGCACCTCCCATAGGCATTTATACCGGACTTCGGGATGGGGGATGGGCAGGACATCACTTGGGGTTAGGGTTGGCACCTCCCAGAGGCATTTATACCCACCTTCGGGATGGGCAGGATATCACTTGGGGTTAGGGCTGACACCTCCCATAGGCATTTATACCCGCCTTCGGGATGGGGGATGGGAAGGGCATCACTTGGGGTTAGGGTTGGCACCTCCCATAGGCATTTATACTGGCCTTCGGGGTGGGGGATGGGCAGGACATCACTTGGGGTTAGGGTTGGCACCTCCCAGAGGCATTTATACCCACCTTCGGGATGGGGGATGGGCAGGGCATCACTTGGGGTTAGGGTTGGCACCTCCCATAGGCATTTATACCGGCCTTCGGGGTGGGGGATGGGCAGGACATCACTTGGGGTTAGGGCTGACACCTCCCATAGGCATTTATACCCGCCTTCGGGATGGGGGATGGGCAGTGACATCACTTGGGGTTAGTGTTGGCACCTCCCATAGGCATTTATACCCGCCTTCGGGATGGGGGATGGGCAGTGACATCACTTGGGGTTAGTGTTGGCACCTCCCATAGGCATTTATACCCACCTTCGGGATGGGGGATGGGCAGTGACATCACTTGGGGATAGGGTTGGCACCTCCCATAGGCATTTATACCGGCCTTCGGGATGGGGGATGGGCAGTGACATCACTTGGGGTTAGGGTTGGCACCTCCCAGAGGCATTTATACCCACCTTCGGGATGGGGGATGGGCAGTGACATCACTTGGGGATAGGGCTGGCACCTCCCATAGGCATTTATACCGGCCTTCGGGATGGGGGATGGGCAGTGACATCACTTTGGGTTAGGGTTGCCATCTTCAGACGAAGGGAAACCTAGGCTTGGGGGTAGGGCAGTGATGTCACAATGTCAGGGATGAGCTGGTGACATCAGAGGTGGGGATATGACGTGGCAATCAGTGATTGGCTGATCACCACTGTCAATTTAAGAGAGTCCTACCTGGTTGCTCTAATTTCGATACCTAGGCAGGGAATTTTGACCTGTGCAGCCCCCCCAAAAACCAGGGGGCAACCCTACTTGGGGCGGGGCAATGGTCAGGGCAGAGGCTCCATCTACTTAAAAGGGGAGGGTCAGGGAACGGACCTATAGGAAATATATTACTTGCTGAATGATTGGCCTGTTGTGTCCCGGGTTTAACCGTTTCCTCACTCAGTACCAAGTGTTGCCCAACAACAGGACCGAGTTCTACAGCGCGTCCCACCCAACCCGGGGCCCACGGCAGCTGCTCATTCGCTAACGGAGCCGGAATATTGCAAATATCACAGGTTATTGGATTAGAAAAAGAAAAAAAGAGAGAAAAAATTTATTTTTATTATTAACGGTTGTTGGAAGGGGGAAGCCGCTCTCTCTCGCTTGTCATAAATTCCTCTTACCCCTCCGAGGGGGAGGTGAAAACCACTTGTGATTTCCTGTCCTGTGTGCTACAAAGGAAGAAGAAGCGAGAAGGGGGGCTACAGACCATGCTCAGAACTGCAATGAGGAGCCCAATGTACCCCCTCAGCCTCCTGATCCTATGGCTGCTCACAGGTACGGGGGTACGGGAACCATGGGAACGGGGAGGCGTGGCTCAGAGGCAGGGGTTGGTAGCACTAGGTAGGTACCTAATATATAGGGGCAGAGACAGGGGAAAGTGTTGGAAGGGTTACTGCCTGCCCTGCTCTCATTTCCCTACAGAAATAGGGGTTGGTAGCACTAGGTAGGTACCTAATATATAGGGACAGAGACAGGGGAAAGTGTTGGAAGGGTTACTGCCTGCCCTGCTCTCATTTCCCTACAGAAATAGGGGTTGGTAGCACTAGGTAGGTACCTAATATATAGGGGCAGGGACAGGGGAAAGTGTTGGAAGGGTTACTGCCTGCTCTGCTCTCATTTCCCTACAGAAATAGGGGTTGGTAGCACTAGGTAGGTACCTAATATATAGGGGCAGAGACAGGGGAAAGTGTTGGAAGGGTTACTGCCTGCCCTGCTCTCATTTCCCTACAGAAATAGGGGTTGGTAGCACTAGGTAGGTACCTAATATATAGGGGCAGAGACAGGGGAAAGTGTTGGAAGGGTTACTGCCTGCCCTGCTCTCATTTCCCTACAGAAATAGGGGTTGGTAGCACTAGGTAGGTACCTAATATATAGGGACAGAGACAGGGGAAAGTGTTGGAAGGGTTACTGCCTGCCCTGCTCTCATTTCCCTACAGAAATAGGGGTTGGTAGCACTAGGTAGGTACCTAATATATAGGGACAGAGACAGGGGAAAGTGTTGGAAGGGTTACTGCCTGCTCTGCTCTCATTTCCCTACAGAAATAGGGGTTGGTAGCACTAGGTAGGTACCTAATATATAGGGGCAGAGACAGGGGAAAGTGTTGGAAGGGTTACTGCCTGCCCTGCTCTCATTTCCCTACAGAAATAGGGGTTGGTAGCACTAGGTAGGTACCTAATATATAGGGGCAGAGACAGGGGAAAGTGTTGGAAGGGTTACTGCCTGCCCTGCTCTCATTTCCCTACAGAAATAGGGGTTGGTATCACTAGGTAGGTACCTAATATATAGGGGCAGAGACAGGGGAAAGTGTTGGAAGGGTTACTGCCTGCTCTGCTCTCATTTCCCTACAGAAATAGGGGTTGGTAGCACTAGGTAGGTACCTAATATATAGGGGCAGAGACAGGGGAAAGTGTTGGAAGGGTTACTGCCTGCCCTGCTCTCATTTCCCTACAGAAATAGGGGTTGGTAGCACTAGGTAGGTACCTAATATATAGGGACAGAGACAGGGGAAAGTGTTGGAAGGGTTACTGCCTGCCCTGCTCTCATTTCCCTACAGAAATAGGGGTTGGTAGCACTAGGTAGGTACCTAATATATAGGGGCAGAGACAGGGGAAAGTGTTGGAAGGGTTACTGCCTGCCCTGCTCTCATTCCCCTACAGAAATAGGGGTTGGTAGCACTAGGTAGGTACCTAATATATAAGGACAGAGACAGGGGAAAGTGTTGGAAGGGTTACTGCCTGCCCTGCTCTCATTTCCCTACAGAAATAGGGGTTGGTAGCACTAGGTAGGTACCTAATATATAGGGACAGAGACAGGGGAAAGTGTTGGAAGGGTTACTGCCTGCTCCCCCCTCCAGTTGTCAGGGGGCAGTGACCTTAGCAACTGTAAGGGAGACTAAATGTGTGTATTACTTGTATTTCTATAAATCATCTTCCCTATCCAGCCCCTGCCGTATTGGATAGAGTGCCCGGCAGTTCGGGTTATTGGGGCGCCGGGGGAACCAGATATCATTCTCAATTCCCAGAAATACAAATAACAACGTCAGTATAATAATCTGCTTTCTGTTCCGTCGGGGAAATGCAGAAGTTAAATGATTCCCAAAAATGATGGAAAACCTGCTTTATAATATGTGGCTTAGAATTAAAGGGGAACTGAACCCCTTCCCTCACATCAAATGTATTTATTTAACGCATGTACAGTAAGATTGGGGGGTAAGGGTAGAACAGACCTATAAAATCTTCTTTATATGACCGACCCCACCTCAGGGGATGGGCTAGTGGGGCTGCTGGGGGGGCTCATCAATTTCATTATGTAAAAATAAAATGGGGCTGGAATTCCCATATCTATGGATATGAGAGCCCCCGCCATCACCCAATTTTAATTGATTTTAATCTTCCTATCCTTACTAGGGGTATTAGGGGTACTAGGGGTATTAGGGATACTAGGGGTACTAGGGGTTCTGGGGTGCTAGGGGTACTAGGGGTACTAGGGGTATTAGGGGTACTGGGGGTACTAGGGGTACTAGGGGGGCTAGGGGTACTGGGTGTACTGGGGGTACTAGGGATACTGGGGTGCTAGGGGTACTAGGGGTATTAGGGGTACTGGGGGTACTAGGGGTACTAGGGGGGCTAGGGGTACTGGGTGTACTGGGGGTACTAGGGATACTGGGGTGCTAGGGGTACTAGGGGTATTAGGGGTACTGGGGGTACTAGGGGTACTAGGGGGGCTAGGGGTACTGGGTGTACTGGGGGTACTAGGGATACTGGGGGTACAAGGGGTACTGGGGGTACTAGGGGTACTGGGGGTACTAGGGATACTGGGGGTACAAGGGGTACTGGGGGTACTAGGGGTACTGGGGGTACTAGGGATACTGGGGGTACAAGGGGTACTGGGGGTACTAGGGTACTGGGGGTACTAGGGGTAGTTGGGGTACTAGGGGTGCTAGGGGTACTGGGGGTACTGGGTGTACTGGGGGTACAAGGGGTACTGGGGTACTAGGGGTACTGGGGGTACTAGGGGTACTGGGGGTACTAGGGGTAGTTGGGGTACTAGGGGTGCTAGGGGTACTGGGTGTACTGGGGGTACTAGGGGTACTGGGGGCACTAGGGGTACAAGGAGTACTGGGGTACTGGGGGTACTAGGGGTGCTAAGGGTACTGGGGGTACAAGGGGTACTGGGGGTACTGGGGGTACTGGGGGTAATTGGGGTACTGGGGGTACAAGCGGTACTGGGGGTACTAGGGGTACTGGGGTACTGTGAGTACTAGGGGTACTGGGGGTACTGCGCTACTGGGGGTACTAGGGGCACTGGGGGTACTAGAGGTACTAGGAGTACTAGGGGTACTGGGAGTACTGGGGGTACTAGGAGCGCCATGTAGCAAGTAAAACACCTGCCAAGGCCGGGGCCAATATTGCAAATTTACCGGTAATGTAGTTGACAGTAAATTTCCAATACCCTTATAATAAGCCCCTGTCCCACCCCCGATCCTCCCCCGAACCCCCCCCCAATTTGCATAGATCCTGCCTTATTTCTTCCCGGATGCTCTCCACTACCCTCCCTCCAGCTTGTAACATCATAACTCCGCCCATTTTATACCATGTTCCGCCCATTTTATACCATGTCCCGCCCTCTTTGTGCCCACCCCCACCTGCTGGTAAAGACCCCTCTAGAAAGGCTGCAACCCTAACCCTTACCCATCTTGTCCAAGTGGCAAAAAATAACTTTATAGGCCAATTCTGAGCAA
The DNA here is from genome assembly GCF_000004195.4 of Xenopus tropicalis. NCBI lineage: Eukaryota > Metazoa > Chordata > Amphibia > Anura > Pipidae > Xenopus > Xenopus tropicalis. The sequence continues at coordinate 128,556,410 of NC_030683.2, read as the reverse complement.
CTTTTCAATTAGTCTTTGTTATTTGTTTTTCATAGTTTTTGAATTATTTGCCTTTCTGTTTCAAATGGGGGTCACTGACCCCGGCAGCCAAACCCTATTGCTCTGTGAGGCTCCAGTTTTATTGTTATTGTTACTTTTTATTCCTTATCTTTCTATGTGATCTCTAATGACCCAGAACGTATAGCAAATGTGCAAGTGGTTGAACCCCTGGGTAATAGTGACCATAATGTTATTTCATTTGATGTTTGGTGCAGGAAACAAATTTACACGGGGGCAACAAAGACACTGAATTTTAGGAAGGCAAATTTTAGCTCCTTAAGGGCAGCGCTTCAGGGCATAGATTGGGGCATTATGTTTTCTGATAAAAATACAGAGCAGAAATGGTTGTCATTTAAAATGATATTAAATCATTACTGTTCTCAATTCATTCCATTAATAAGAAAAAGTAGAAGTGTTAAGAATCACCCCATGTGGCTTAACTCTGAGGTAAAGAAGTTAATAGGGAAAAAAAGGAAAGCTTTTAAGAAATATAAGTCAGAGGGGACAGTAGCTGCGTTTAATGAATATAAACACTATAACAAGTGTTGTAAAACAGCAATCCGGAAGGCAAAGATAGAAAATGAGGAGCGCATCGCGGCCGAGGCCAAGACTAACCCCAAAAAGTTTTTTAAGTATATTAATAGTAAAAAGATGCAGGTTGAGGGTGTGGCCCCATTGAGTTATAATAACAATATGGTTACAGCGGATACAGAAAAGGCAGATGTGCTTAACCAGTTCTTTTCTTCTGTGTATACAGTAGAGGAGCCAGTGGGCCAAGTCTCACCCAATAGCTTCACTGTTGCCTCAGCTCCAACTACACAGTGGTTGGCACAGGATATGGTGCTTAAAGGGTTACACACGATAAATGTAAACAAGGCACCTGGGCCAGATGGAATACCCCCTCGGGTACTGAGAGAGCTAGGGGCAGAATTGCAGTGGCCCTTGTTTCTGATATTCTCAGACTCTCTTTCATCAGGTATGGTACCTAGTGATTGGAAGAAGGCGAATGTCACTCCCATATTTAAAAAGGGAATAAGATCTCAGCCTGGCAATTATAGGCCTGTAAGTTTGACATCCGTGGTGGGCAAGTTATTTGAAGGCTTGTTAAGGGATCACATTCAAAATTATGTAGTGGAGAATGGCATTATGAGCAGTAATCAGCATGGCTTTATGAAGGACAGGTCATGTCAGACCAATTTAATTGCTTTTTATGATGAGGTAAGTAAGAAGCTGGACAGTGGGGATGCAGTAGATATAATCTATTTGGATTTTGCCAAAGCATTTGATACCGTTCCCCACAAACGACTGCTTTCTAAGCTAAGGTCTATTGGTCTTAGTGAAGTCGTTTGCACATGGATAGAAAACTGGCTACAGGATCGGGTACAGAGGGTGGTTGTTAATGGCACATTCTCTACTTGGAGTAAGGTTCTCAGTGGGGTCCCTCAGGGTTCTGTACTGGGTCCACTTTTGTTTAATTTGTTCATAAATGACTTAGGGGAGGGTATTATGAGTAATGTATCAGTGTTTGCAGATGACACAAAACTCTGCAGACCAGTCAATTCTATCCAGGATGTGACATCCCTGCAGCAGGATCTTGACCAACTGGCAATCTGGGCAGCTAAGTGGCAGATGAGATTTAATGTGGATAAATGTAAGGTCATGCACCTGGGATGTAAAAACATGCAAGCCCCGTATACCCTTAATGGGACTGCACTAGGCAAATCCATAATGGAGAAGGATCTTGGAGTCCTTGTAGATAATAAACTTGGCTGTAGCAAGCAATGCCAGGCAGCAGCTGCAAGGGCAAACAAGGTTCTGAGCTGTATTAAAAGGGGTATAGATTCACGGGAGGAGGGGGTTATTCTTCCCCTTTACAGAGCACTGGTAAGGCCCCATCTAGAATATGCTGTTCAGTTTTGGTCTCCAGTGCTCAAACGGGACATTATTGAGCTAGAGAGGGTCCAGAGAAGGGCAACTAAGCTGGTAAAGGGTATGGAAAGTCTCGGTTATGAAGAAAGACTGGCCAAGTTGGGTCTGTTTACACTGGAGAAGAGGCGCTTAAGAGGTGACATGATAACTATGTATAAATATATAAGGGGATCATATAATAACCTCTCTAATGTTTTATTTACCAGTAGGTCCTTCCAACGGACACGAGGGCACCCACTCCGTTTAGAAGAAGGGAGGTTCCATTTAAATATTCGGAAAGGATTTTTTACAGTGAGAGCTGTGAAGTTGTGGAATTCCCTCCCCGAATCAGTCGTACTGGCTGATACATTATATAGCTTTAAGAAGGGGCTGGATGGATTCTTAGCAAGTGAGGGAATACACGGTTATGGGAGATAGCTCTTAGTACAAGTTGATACAGGGACTGGTCCGATTGCCATCTTGGAGTCAGGAAGGAATTTTTTCCCCTCTGAGGCAAATTAGAGAGGCTTCAGATGGGGTTTTTTGCCTTCCTCTGGATCAACTTGTAGTTAGGCAGGTTAGGTATAGGCATTATGGTTGAACTTGATGGACGTATGTCTTTTTTCAACCCAACTTACTATGTTACTATGTTACTATGTTACTATTCAGCCCCTCCCCTATTCATTTTCCTGTCTCTCATCCAAACCCCTCCCTGGTTGCTAAGGTAACTTGGACCCTAGCAACCAGATAGCTGCTGAAACTCCAAACCGGAGAGACTACTGACTAGTTACTGGGCCCCTAAATATACGCAGTTATGTAACTTCCATATCCAGCAGTGACAGCGCAGAGCAGGGGCAGGTAGGTGGGAAGGGGTTAAACTTAGGGCCACTGACCCCCAATAAACTGACATTAATCAATGGAACTCGTTATCTGAACTGCTTACCCTGTTGCTAATTATTATAACGATGGAGGGTTCCCCTGTCTCACTAATCAATCTGTGCTTTTTCTTTCAGCCCGTGCAGCATCCTCTGAGTCAGGTAAGTCCGTGCCTAATTGCCCCTACTGATACCCCGCGCTGTACTTGCCCCCACACTGGATCTAAATTGGGACCCCAACTTGTTTCTGAGGGGAGAGGGTTTTATTTAATCTCATTCTCCCACTTGGTTCCTTCCCCCTTTGTATTATAGCTCCGCCCCCTGGCGCAGGTAGAATCTCTTCCCAAAAAATTAGCGAAACTGCTGAAAAATTCACAAAATGGGGAAAAAGCCATTGGCAGATTGTTTCCTAAAATGGGGGGAAAAAATTCACCATAAAAAAAGTCATGGAAAAATTCGGATTGTTTTTTAGTGAAACGGACACAAAAATTCACCAAGAAATTGCCATTTTATGCGTTTCGCGAATTTTTTCACCAGCCATGGATTTGCAGTGAATTTTATGCATTTGACCATTGGCGAATTGTTTTGTGAAACTTTCGTGAAAATTCGCCGCTGAAAAATGTGTTGCGCGTCAAAAAATTGAATCATGCATCAAATTGGGCGCAGCTACGTCAAAAAAGGGTGTGGTCACGTCAGAAACACGTGGGTGCCAAAAAAAAGATGCGGACGACAAAAAAATTGTGCAACAAATGCGTTTTGCAAATTTTTTGCCGTTTCGCAATTTTATGGCAAAGCAAAATGGGACAGATTCGCTCATCACTAGTGACCGCGACTTTTTGCCAGGACTTATCTGACGAGACCGTGACATTTTTGATGCCGACTTGACTTTTTTGATGCCACCGCCACCTTTTCCTCACCCTGCAAACTTTTGATGCAGCCATTTTTTGTGGCCGTTTAGTGAAAAAATTCGCCAATGGTGAAATTCGCAATTTCGCGGCAAAAAAAATCGCAATTTCCTGGCTAAAAGTTGGGCTCATCACTATTCAGATCGGGTCTAGGCTGGCAGCGCCTATGAGTAGTGATGAGCGAATCCGTCCCGTTTTGCTTCACCATAAAATTTGTGAAACAGAAAGAAAATTTGCGAAACAGAAAGAAAATTTGCGAAACAGAAAGAAAATTTGCGAAACGCGTTTGTTGCATGGTTTTTTGTTGCCCGTGTCTATTTTGTCGCCCGCGATTTTTTTATGCGACCGTGCCCAATTTTGACGCAACTGAGCCCAATTTGATGTGCAATTATATTTTTTGACACGCAATGAATTTTTCCGCCGTGAATTTTCACTGAAGTTTCGCAGAACAAAGGCGAAATGCGTGAATTCGCTGCGAATCCTTGCCTGGCAAAAAAATTTGCTCATCACCCGTGAAGGCCATGGACCACTGGGTTTTTTCTTGGTGCCCCTCCAGCCCAGTGGGACCCTGGGGATAACCGTAGGCATCTCAGGGAAGAGCACATTACCCCCCCCATGCACTGGGAGGCGGAGACTAAATCATTCCCCCCTATATAATCCCATACCACTGAAAGTTAGAGAAAGAAGCTCCTCCTTATTTCTTACGCCCGAGAGCACAGGCAGCACATAAATGCTCCTTATCACTTAATACAATAAATTGCGGTGAGGGGTTGAGTTAATATTACATATTTGCGTTGCTAGGGAAACTCTAGCAACCAGGAGGTGGTTTCAAAGCTAAAATGGAGAGGAGGGAGGAGAAGGCGCAGAGTAACATGAAGACAATGGGGATGTGGGGTAAATAGCAGGTGATGTTATGGAGGGTCTCTGTGCTGCCGCCTTCCTGTTTGGTGGGTTTGGTGGGCGCGCAGGAAGTGAGGCTGTGAGATTCTCACCTACACTGTAAGGGGGGAGGCTGCTCAGTCTCAGTAACACCTTGTCCCGTAAGCTGCCAAAACACACACTCATTTTTTCCTCTGAGCTCTTTGTTCTGCCTGTCCCTCTTAAAGGTACAGTACATCCATTTTGGCACTTTCCTATTTAGGATTACCCAATGGCACATACTGCTAAATAAGTATATTTATATGAAAATGGGTTATTTAGATGAAACATATATTGTTATAGAGACCTACCTTGTTTGGGTGTATAGTTTCCCTTTAATCTGTATAAAACCGCATATTGAAAATCATTTATGAACCCAGCTCAGTGACCCAGACCTGATCTCCCTCCCCCAATCAAGCTCCTGGGGTGTGTGGGGGTCGCTCTGGGGGCCCCTGTGGAACACTGGGAAAATTTGCACCTGGGCAGTAACTCACAGCAACCAATCAGTGATTAGCTTTTCTTAACCAGCTGCACTTAGAGCAATAAAAGCTAACATCTGATTGGTTGCCATGGTTTTATAAATGGCTCCACCTAGAGTTAAAAAAGATCAATTGCCACAATGATTCCTAAAGGCTGCCATACACGGGCCGATATGGGTCCTTTAGACCGATTCAGGCAGCTTATTGGCCCGTGTATGGGCACTAAAGACGGGCCTGCCCGACCAACATCTGGCCTGAAATCGGGCAGATATCGTTTGGGCAGTCCCCGAACCGACGGACAGCTATACCCGTCATTCTAATCTACTTATCGTACTTATCTCACCAACCCGCCTGTGCACAGCGCATTTATGTGAGGTTAATTTCCCCTTTAACGAGCCCAATTTGTTCTCTACATCCCAGAGGCATGCCAGGACTGTTACCGGATTGACACGGCGACACTGGTGGGCGTCGTTCTGGGAGACATCCTCTTAACCGTCATAATCATCCTGGTCGTGTATTTCTGCACCAAGCAGACCTTCCAGAAGCGTGCCGCTGTCGGTAAGGAACGTACGTACGGGCGGATAATTATCTCCGTTGGCTTTTATTGTCCCAAAATCATTATAGAATGGAATTGACTTCTAGATATGTAACAGAATATATTCCCCATTATGTTCCTGTTGGCAGTCTTGCCCTTGCTTCTGTAAAGGTTTTTCTATCCCTGCTTGCTTCCTCCTCTTTCTTCTTCTTCTTCTCCTTCTCTTTCTTTCTCCTTCTTCTTCTCCTTCTCCTCCTTCTCCTTCTTCTCCTTCTCCTCCTTCTCCTTCTCCTTCTCCTCCTTCTCCTTCTTCTCCTTCTCCTTCTCCTTCTTCTCCTTCTCCTCCTCCTTCTCCTTCTCCTCCTCCTTCTCCTCCTCCTTCTCCTTCTCCTTCTCCTTCTTCTCCTTCTTCTCCTTCTCCTTCTTCTCCTTTTCCTTCTCCTTCTCCTCCTTCTTCTTCTCCTTCTTCTTCTGTCTTCTGTGTCCCATAATCCTCCATCAGGCCTTTCTGATAAACTGAATCTCCTGGGCATTCTCCTGGGCACAATAATGTCCTACTAGACTTACATTGTGTCTACTAGTCAGTATGGTCAATATTCCACTGTAGGGTTACCAACAGGATGGGGGGTAAGAGTGACCCCTCCCCCAACAAACCTTTCAGAGCAATTTCTGGGTCACAATGGGGGTGGGGCTTGCAGGGAAGGGGTGTGGATCATGAGTGGGGGGGTTGGCATGATGGGGCACAACTGGGGTGCCCCATCATGGTTGTGCACAGGTCCTTTGGGGTCCCCAAAGGGTGAATAATTAGGACCCCATGGGGGGAGGTCCCTGATAACTTAGTAGTATGGCACCCTGTGATTTCCACTGAATAACAGACAGTAGCCTAATGGCCACCGAAACCGTCAGTCTAAATACCTATATCCCTAGTTTGAGTGTCATTGAGATGCCCAAGCCTGGGGGGCCCTGGGGTGCAGGAAAGCCCTCTATATAACACCCGCCTATGGAAATGATGGGTTAATAAGGTTTTTTTTTCCATTTTGCAGATGAGCAGAAGATTTATATCAATATGCCCATGAAAAAAACGAAGCTTCATACGTCTGCGTCGTAAGCACCTCGTGACTCCTCCAGTGAATTTCATTCCGGAACTTTCCCTCAACGGACTGCTATGAGCCCCCCACCCCAAAATATATAGTGGATCCATATTTCTACTTATTAACCCACGCTGTCCCATAAGCAAAGGCAGAGCCTGGCACAGAACTCAGCACTGTTGGCTCAAGAACTTAAGGAACGTATGGACTCGGTTGCTTCCCTCACTGCCAATTCCCATTGAGCTGACAGTCGGAGGATTGGAAAACTATGTATATTTACAATGGAAATGCTGTGTCTCTTACATAGCCGAGCAAGAATGTTCCATATTTAGCCACTGTGGGTCTGTGGTGTCCTTGGGTGGTTATCAGAAAATAATAGCGCCCCCTCTTGTGTAAATAAGGTCACTGCACAGTCCTGGAATTGTATATAGGAGAGTCAATGTAAAATTCAGGGATTGGGATGAGGGGGAGAGGGTTAGACATTTAAGCCTTTAGGATGCTCCCCAAATCCTCTAACCTCATTGAGTACCCCCTACTGTAGATGGTAAGGATATTAGAAGTCACTGAGGGGTTCTGTGCCCATATAAAGGCACAAGGCTGCAGGCTGAGTTATACAGGGAACTCTGAGTATCACTCATGTATTATAAGGGATAATGTACCCCCTACTGTAAATGATAAGGATATTAGCAGTCACTGAGGGTTCTGTGCCCCCCATATAAAGGCACAAGGCTGCAGGCTGAGTTATACAGGGAACTCTGAGTATCACTCATGTATTATAAGGGATAATGTACCCCCTACTGTAAATGATAAGGATATTAGCAGTCACTGAGGGGTTCTGTGCCCCCCATATAAAGGCACAAGGCTGCAGGCTGAGTTATACAGGGAACTCTGAGTATCACTCATGTATTATAAGGGATAATGTACCCCCTACTGTAAATGATAAGGATATTAGCAGTCACTGAGGGGTTCTGTGCCCATATAAAGGCACAAGGCTGCAGGCTGAGTTATACAGGGAACTCTGAGTATCACTCATGTATTATAAGGGTTAATAAGTGATATTTGTTTCTAAAAATGCAAAAAGCCAAAAGTCCAGTTATGTCGGTTAGAAAGCCCCAGGGGGAGGCCAGGGGCAGACTTGCAGGTTTGTACTTAGAGGAAACGCACCGTTTCGCTTGCTCGTTATTTTGATTGATGGAATCTAATTGAGGAAGTGAAAAGGGGAAAGTTTTTCTACGAGGACCAAAAAGAGGTTCTTTGAAAACCAAATTGTGTTTACACTTTCCTTAGCGAGAGAGTTGCACAGAGGTGAGAATACGGGATACTCAGAGAGTAAACGAGAGACAGAGTCAGAGTCGCAATGAAACCAACACAAGAATGTTCCATAGTTTCTCCTGCTGTTTAGAACTTTCTATTGAGCGAGGTAGGGGGGTAAGTACCCAGGCAATGGCCGGGGGGAAAGCCTCCACTGAGTAGAGAAGGGGGGAATGCCATTGGGGCAGCCAATAGGCTGGGGCTGACTGCCTGAGAATTATCTACTGGTGTAGCTGACCCTGTATCTACTACCCAACAATAAAGCAGCTCATGTTTAAGACTTTAAAGATCTCTGATGCCGACATTAATGACACAATGAGTCTGTAGGAACCAATGAGAAGCTCTTGCCACCATCACAAGGACCCGCCATGAACCATCACATGACTCCTACATCATCTCAAACCAATGGGGTCCAAGGTGCCCTTATAGGTGCAGTAGGTCTCTCATTGTTGTAGTTTTACTACTCCCCAGTAGGGAGGGAATAACTCTAATAAGGGATCATCCTCCAAAACAGATGCAACAAAGAGCGCATATTTGTGTCCAAACTCACCCCTGCACCCCCACATGGTGCCAATGGGTCCAACCTGCCTCTCCTGGACCCTGGAGTTACTGCCACCCAAGACCTGGTGGTTGCCCTGGGGTTCCAAACAGTGAGTCGCGCCAATTGGTGCATCAGAATTGCACCCAGGGAACTGGATACAAACGCCATTTAAACACTAGTTTTGCAGGCTGAGAATGCTAGAGGAAAAGTTCTAACCCACCCACTCCCTAATCTGTCCACTCCCAACCCTAACCCTCCCCACTCCCAACCCTAACCCACCCGCTCCTAACCCGCCTGCTCCCAACCCTAACCCTCCCCACTCCCAACCCTAACCCACCCGCTCCTAACCCGCCTGCTCCCAACCCTAACCCTCCCCACTCCCAACCCTAACCCTCCCCACTCCCAACCCTAACCCTCCCCACTCCCAACCCTAACCCTCCCCACTCCCAACCCTAACCCTCCCCACTCCCAACCCTAACCCACCCGCTCCCAACCCTAACCCTCCCCACTCCCAACCCTAACCCTCCCCACTCCCAACCCTAACCCTCCCCACTCCCAACCCTAACCCTCCCACTCCCAACCCTAACCCACCCGCTCCCAACCCTAACCCTCCCCACTACCAACCCTAACCCTCCCCACTACCAACCCTAACCCACCCGCTACCAACCCTAACCCCCCCACTCCCTAACCCGTCCGCTCCCAACCCTAACCCTACCTGACCCGGCTTCTCCCCTCTATTTATAGACCTGCGCCCGCCCCCGCAATGACATCACAAAAGGGGCAGGGCATGCCAAGGGTGTGCCTATAAATACAGAAGCCGGAAGAGGCAGCCGGCAGCTTAAAGTTGCAGCGGGGAGGGCGAGGGGAAGAGCTCAACCCAAACCCACCCACAACCTAAAAGTGATGTGCAGAGGTTGGCCATTGGTCCAGAGGGTATCGGCCCGCACATCACTACTGCACGGCTGCTGCTGCACTCCTGCTGCTGCACTGCTTACTTACTGTGAAAAAATAAAGATGGCTGTGCATTCCACTTTGGAACGCACGGCCATCTTTATTTTTTCACAGCAAGTAAGCTGGGGGCGGAGCCAAGTGTGGTTTTTTTTTGCCCAGTGGCCCAGTCCCACCCTGTTCTGTTTTTCTGTTTTTGCTGTGCCTAATTTTTTGACACATAATATTGACCCCTCAGTAGTGATGAGCGAATCTGTTCCATTTCGCTTTTGCGAATCTTTCAAAACATCCGAGAAACAGCGGAAACGTCGTGAGGAAAAAAAAAATCACCCGCAACTATTCTTTTGTCGCACGGCTATTCTTTTGTCGCCCGAGGCTATTATTTTGTCGCGCGGCTTTACTTTTGTTGCCTGCGGCTATTATTTTGTCACCCACAACTATTCTTTTGTCGCACGGCTATTCTTTTGTCGCCCGCGGCTATTATTTTGTCGCACGGCTTTACTTTTGTCGCCCGCGGCTATTATTTTGTCGCCCACAACTATTCTTTTGTCGCACGGCTATTCTTTTGTCGCACGGCTATTCTTTAGAATTTTTCCATGTCAAATTTTTTAATCCATTTCCCGAAACAATCCGCCAATGGCGAAACGCAGAAATTCGCCGCAAATCCATGCCTGGTGAAACATTTCGCCCATTACTACCCCTCAGTCTTTAAAGAGCCCAAAAAATACACTTTTCATATTTTGTCATTCCCTTGTTGCTATGTTAGGTGTGACCCTAGCTACCAGAGAACCAATGAAATTCCAAATCATTTAAATAATTCAAAAAACAAACAAAGACTAGAAATAAAAGACCAGCGGCAAAATACTACTTTTTTTAGCGCATACGTCTCCACAAAAGGACATTTCTAAAAGTTTGGTTAATATTTAGTGAAAACAGAAACTGAGCAACGTCAGGCGTGTAAACAATCTCATTGGCCGCCCCAATGTATGCTGTGTTCCTTTGCTTTTGGAAACGACTCTAAGCCATATTTATCAATAGTGATGAGTGAATCTGCCCCTTTTTGTCCCGATTTGCTGAAAATTTCACAAAATGGCGAACATGTGTAGGGGCAGAAACGAGAGGGCTGGCCAACCGATATCTGGCCTGAAATATCGATCGGGCAGGTTAAAAGATTCAGTCGGATCGGGGACCGCATTGGCTCGTTGATGAGGTCCCGGAACCGACTGCCCCATTGCCGCCTACATAATCCGGTAGTTTGGCCCCAGGGCCAAATGATCGGATTTTTTTTTTTTTTTAACTTCAAGCTCCCTGATATCGGCCACCCGTAGGTGGGGATATCGGGGGAAGATCCGCTCGCTTGGCGATCTCGCTAAGCAAGCGGATCTTACCGTGTATGGGGACCTTAAAGGTGGCCATACACGGGCCGACTATAGCTGCCGATATTGGTCCCTTGGACCGATTCGGCAGCTAATCGGCCCGTGTATGGGGAGAGCAGAGCGGCCTGGCCGACCGATATCTGGCCTGAAATTGGCCAGATCTCGATCGGCCAGGTTAGAAAATCTGGTCGGATCGGGGACCGCATCGGCTCGTTGATGTGGTCCCCGATCTGACTGCCCCATTGCCGCCCACATAATCCGATCGTTTGGCCCCAGGGCCAAACGATTGGATTATTATTTTTTTACCTAAATGGTCCCCGATATCGCCCACCCGTAGGTGGGGATATCGGGGGAAGATCCGCTCGCTTGGCGACATCACCAAGCGAGCGGATCTGCTCGTGTATGGCCACCTTAAGTTTGTTTTGGTATATCCCTATATTTCAGCCTACCTTCTTATGATTCAGATGGTTTGGCCCACTTTGGTCAGTGCTAAAGGGGAGCCAGGGTGCAGTATCAGGGCAATGTTGGGGCAGTATCAGTACAATGTCAGTGCAATGTCAGGGCAATGACAGGGCAGTATCAGTGCAATATCAGTGCAATATTAGGGCAGTATCAGTGCAATATCAGTGCAATATTAGGGCAATATCAGGGCAATATCAGTGCAATATTAGGGCAATATCGGGGCAATATCAGGGCAATATCAGTGCAATGTCAGTGCAATATCAGTGCAATATTAGGGCAATATCAGGGCAATATCAGGGCAGTATCAGTGCAGTATCAGGGCAATATCAGGGTAATGTCAGGGCAATATTAGGGCAATGACAGGGCAATGTCAGGGCAGTATCAGTGCAATATCAGTGCAATGTCAGGGCAGTATCAGTGCAATATCAGTGCAATGTCAGGGCAATGTCAGGGCAATATCAGCGCAATGTCAGTGCAATATCAGTGCAATATTAGGGCAATATCAGGGCAATATCAGGGCAATATCAGTGCAATATCAGGGCAATAACAGGGCAATGTCAGTGCAATATCAGGGCAATAAAGGTGGCCATACACGTGGCGATCTGACGATGTTTCTTACGACCATCGGTCGCACGAAACATCGTAAGATCCGCCACACACCATTCAGGGCTGAATCGGCAGGTAAGGAGGTAGAAACAATAGGATTTCTACCTCCTTCTGCCGATTCACCTCTGAAGGGAGAATTTTGGTCAGGCGCCTTCTATGGCGCCCGATCAAAATTTTCAAACTGGTCCGATCGGCGAGTCGTCCGATATCAGCAGCTTCCTGCGATATCGGTCGACTCGCCGACATGCCATACACGCACCGATTATCGTACGAAACGAGGTTTCGTACGATAATATCGGTGCGTGTATGGCCACCTTAACAGGGCAATATTGGGGCAATATGAGGACCTGTGCATGTGGAGTGCAGCTGAAGGATTGTGAAATTCGCTGTATGTGCAGATAAGTGCGGTTAGTCAGCCTTTCCTCCTCGTCGGGCCGGGGCTGGGTGTCCTGTGACTGTTACTGATGTCTCACACTTCCCTCAGAGACCGGCAGGAGCTCAGTACCAGCCGCTGGGCCCATGTACAACACACAGTAGAAGGATGATAATACACAAGGAGTAGCCGCAGGCCGGCACCGAACCACTGCAGAGGCCACAGTTCAACTGGATCCCAAGGAGCCGACACCAACCCTCCAGCTCAGTAACTGCCCCACTGCCCCAGCAGCCATGAACCGGCCCAGTCTGTCTCTTCTCATCCTGCTTCTGGCTACTCTAGGTACGGAGTCTTTCTCTCTATTTCTTACTATTTATATTTATCTATCTACAATCTATAGCCCTATCTATCTATCTATCTATCTATCTATCTATCTATCTATCAAACATTAATTAAACCCAGGATTATTTTGCATCCAGTAAGGATTAATTATATCTTAGTTGGGATCAAGTACAGATACTGTTTTATTATTACAGAGAAAAGGGAATCATTTAACCATGAAATAAACCCAATAGGACTGTTCTGCCCCCAATAAGGGGTAATTATATCTTAGTTGGGATCAAGTACAGGTACTGTTTTATTATTACAGAGAAAAGGGAATCATTTAACCATGAAATAAACCCAATAGGGCTGTTCTGCCCCAATAAGGGGTAATTATATCTTAGTTGGGATCAAGTACAGGTACTGTTTTATTATTACAGAGAAAAGGGAATCATTTAACCATGAAATAAACCCAATAGGGCTGTTCTGCCCCAATAAGGGGTAATTATATCTTAGTTGGGATCAAGTACAGGTACTGTTTTATTATTACAGAGAAAAGGGAATCATTTAACCATGAAATAAACCCAATAGGGCTGTTCTGCCCCCAATAAGGGGTAATTATATCTTAGTTGGGATCAAGTACAGGTACTGTTTTATTATTACAGAGAAAAGGGAATCATTTAACCATTAAATAAACCCAATAGGGCTGTTCTGCCCCAATAAGGGGTAATTATATCTTAGTTGGGATCAAGTACAGGTACTGTTTTATTATTACAGAGAAAAGGGAATCATTTAACCATTAAATAAACCCAATAGGGCTGTTCTGCCCCAATAAGGGGTAATTATATCTTAGTTGGGATCAAGTACAGGTACTGTTTTATTATTACAGAGAAAAGGGAATCATTTAACCATGAAATAAACCCAATAGGGCTGTTCTGCCCCAATAAGGGGTAATTATATCTTAGTTGGGATCAAGTACAGGTACTGTTTTATTATTACAGAGAAAAGGGAAACCAATTTTAAAAATCTGGATTATTTGATTAAAATGGAGTCTATGGGAGACGGGCTTTCCGTAATTCGGAGCTTTCTGGATATCTGGTTTCCAGATAACGGATCCCATACAAATAACACAAATCAGAAACCAAATAGCCAAATAATTGCCCAGTGGGGGGAACAGGTGCATTGAAGAAAGAAAAAAAACCACACATTGCCCCTTGGCCTTTTTCTCTCTGTGATGAATTAACCCTATAGTGATAGTGGACAATTATTTATTTTATTTTTTTGTTGTAGTTAATGGGGATCCAGAATTTTTAGATTCAACTGAATAACGAAATTTGGCCGAATATCAAACTGCACCCACACTTTACTTTGTATATTCCGATCTGGTCGATATCATTTAAAAAAATAAATAAATAATTATAATAATCCCTCTTTTAACCCTTCTCATCCTGTAACTGGCGATATTGTCCCTATGTGGTCACAAATGGCTTCTTTTCCTAGTAAGGGCTAAGGGGAATTTTTTTTAATGAACTTTCTAGAAGCCAGAGAGGCGTATGTGGATTAATGGGACAAGTCTCAATTATTTGGGGGTAAAAGCCCATAGAGATCCCCCAATAAAGCTGCCAGTGGTTGTGACAGTGGGGGTTTCCATTAAAACCAGTCTCGGCTGCAAAAGGAAGAATATATCCCCATGTGTAAATATAAAGCAACTGGACTATTGGGCAATTCCATTGGCTCTTGATTCACTTCTACTAGATATTTTATTGAATGTAAATGGACCTTTTTGGGTCTTTTGATCATCGACGTAACTTGGTCGCCCCGGGCCCCCCCTGCAGAAAAATCTTTTGAGATAACCCGGCACGACCATTCTCCCCCTCCGGAGGGGGCAATAAGGTACAGAAATATAGAGTTTATTGGGAAATACACTGTTTTTATCTTTCCGAAGGGGAAGCAGATGAGGGATTTTGCAATGTCCTTTTTGAAGACAAAATTAAATTGCAACTGGCAGAGAAATAGAGGAAAAGAGACAGACGTTGCTCTTGTGAAACCAAAGGACAGTCATTATCATGGGGCAAAACTGTGAGCCAATAGCCTCCCAACACTTAGGGTGCACTTAGGGGGCACTTAGGGTGCACTTAGGGGGCACTTAGGGTGCACTTAGGGGGCACTTAGGGGGCACTTAGGGGGCACTTAGGGTGCACTTAGGGGGCACTTAGGGGGCACTTAGGGTGCACTTAGGGTGCACTTAGGGGGCACTTAGGGGGCACTTAGGGTGCACTTAGGGGGCACTTAGGGGGCACTTAGGGTGCACTTAGGGGGCACTTAGGGGGCACTTAGGGGGCACTTAGGGGGCACTTAGGGTGCACTTAGCGTGCACTTAGGGGCACTTAGGGGGCACTTAGGGGGCACTTAGGGGGCACTTAGGGGGCACTTAGGGTGCACTTAGGGGGCACTTAGGGTGCACTTAGCGTGCACTTAGGGGGCACTTAGGGGGCACTTAGGGGGCACTTAGGGGGCACTTAGGGTGCACTTAGGGGGCACTTAGGGTGCACTTAGCGTGCACTTAGGGGGCACTTAGGGGGCACTTAGGGGGCACTTAGGGGGCACTTAGGGGGCACTTAGGGTGCACTTAGGGGGCACTTAGGGTGCACTTAGCGTGCACTTAGGGGGCACTTAGGGGGCACTTAGGGGAGTGCAGGCCATTTAGGGGGGACATTTACTCCTTGAAGTCCAACTTGAGGGTCACTTGGGGGGGTTGAGACATTTTATATATTTATTAAAGAGTAAAGTGAAATTGGGGCGCTCTCCATTCATTCCTTTGGGGTTTTGAAAAGAGTATTTAGCAATGAGTGAAAGTGAATTTCACCCTAAAGGAACTAAACCTGTAGGGATTTAAAGCCACAGGGGCTATTCTATTAACCCTATGGGTCCCTGTCTCTATTTATTGACACCTGCTGTGCAAAAAAAGCCTCCCTGAGAGCTACAGCATTATGGCAACTGGAGTAATACACTCCCTTGTTGAACTACATTAATTCCTCTTCATGTAATGGGGAATGAGATAGGGGAAACCCGCACCGAGAAGTTGTGATTCAGCCACACGTGCCGGACATTTATAGTCACAAGCACAGATTTGGCCAAAAACAAACATTTACTAAATCAACTTGACTTCTATTACAGGGAAAAGGGAATCATTTAACCATGAAATAAACCCAATAGGGCTGTTCTGCCCCAATAAGGGGTAATTATATCTTAGTTGGGATCAAGTACAGGTACTGTTTTATTATTACAGAGAAAAGGGAATCATTTAACCATGAAATAAACCCAATAGGGCTGTTCTGCCCCAATAAGGGGTAATTATATCTTAGTTGGGATCAAGTACAGGTACTGTTTTATTATTACAGAGAAAAGGGAATCATTTAACCATGAAATAAACCCAATAGGGCTGTTCTGCCCCAATAAGGGGTAATTATATCTTAGTTGGGATCAAGTACAGGTACTGTTTTATTATTACAGAGAAAAGGGAATCATTTAACCATGAAATAAACCCAATAGGGCTGTTCTGCCCCAATAAGGGGTAATTATATCTTAGTTGGGATCAATTACATCCTACTAATTTATTATTAAAGAGAAAAATGAAATCATTTTTAAAAATTTGAATAATTTGCTTAAAATGGTGTCTATGGTGTCTTCCTATAATTAAAGGTTTCCAGGTAACGGGTATCCAGATAAAAGATCCCATATCTGCCCCATAATAAAAGTGGAGTTTTATTAAACTAAAATAAATGATTTGTATTTCCACATATCTGTCCTATTAGCAGGATTGGAAATCTGTCATGGGTTAGGGGAAAGTATAACCTGGAAATACAGAAAGCCAATCTCCATGCCCTCTTATCCCTTCTAAGCTTCTTTCCTGGTCTCTGTGCTCTCTTTCCCACCTTACTAATCCCTCTGTTAGTTCAATTATACATTCAGCTACATTCCTTATAAAAACCGCATAGCTCCCCCTAACTGGCCTTCAGGCTGGGCCCCCTTAGCCCATAACAAGGTTACAGATATATAGAAACATTGGGGTAACAGTCACCCTGCTATAGTTCCAGGGGTACCCAGGGCACAAATAAGCACTCACCCCAAATCCCCCCCTAACTGGCCTTCAGGCTGGGCCCCCTTAGCCCATAACAAGGTTACAGATATATAGAAACATTGGGGTAACAGTCACCCCGCTATAGTTCCAGGGGTACCCAGGGCACAAATAAGCACTCACCCCAAATCCCCCCTAACTGGCCTTCAGGCTGGGCCCCCTTAGCCCATAACAAGGTTACAGATATATAGAAACATTGGGGTAACAGTCACCCCGCTATAGTTCCAGGGGTACCCAGGGCACAAATAAGCACTCACCCCAAATCCCCCCCTAACTGGCCTTCAGGCTGGGCCCCCCTAGCCCATAACAAGGTTACATATATATAGAAACATTGGGGTAACAGTCACCCCGCTATAGTTCCAGGGGTACCCAGGGCACAAATAAGCACTCACCCCCCCCCAACTGGCCTTCAGGCTGGGCCCCCTTAGCCCATAACAAGGTTACAGATATATAGAAACATTGGGGTAACAGTCACCCCGCTATAGTTCCAGGGGTACCCAGGGCACAAATAAGCACTCACCCCCCCCCAACTGGCCTTCAGGCTGGGCCCCCTTAGCCCATAACAAGGTTACAGATATATAGAAACATTGGGGTAACAGTCACCCTGCTATAGTTCCAGGGGTACCCAGGGCACAAATAAGCACTCACCCCAAATCCCCCCCTAACTGGCCTTCAGGCTGGGCCCCCTTAGCCCATAACAAGGTTACAGATATATAGAAACATTGGGGTAACAGTCACCCTGCTATAGTTCCAGGGGTACCCAGGGCACAAATAAGCACTCACCCCAAATCCCCCCCTAACTGGCCTTCAGGCTGGGCCCCCTTAGCCCATAACAAGGTTACAGATATATAGAAACATTGGGGTAACAGTCACCCCGCTATAGTTCCAGGGGTACCCAGGGCACAAATAAGCACTCACCCCAAATCCCCCCCTAACTGGCCTTCAGGCTGGGCCCCCTTAGCCCATAACAAGGTTACAGATATATAGAAACATTGGGGTAACAGTCACCCTGCTATAGTTCCAGGGGTACCCAGGGCACAAATAAGCACTCACCCCAAATCCCCCCCTAACTGGCCTTCAGGCTGGGCCCCCTTAGCCCATAACAAGGTTACAGATATATAGAGATTATTATTATAACCACAGACCTCTGTCCATTTACACATAAGAGGTTTCCTGCCTGTTTCTGCCTTTCCTGCTTCTCACAGTAGCAGTTACATATAATAAGAATATCCCGTATACGAGTCCATTTATAAAACTAGGTCATTCGTTTATACGGTGCTTTCTGTTTCTAAATCTGCTGTTTTTTCCATTTAGGTTCTGCCCGAGGACAAAATGGTAAGATTGATAAATATCTACCTTCTTGGAAACTCTAATGTAAATGTAAACATCGTGTTTCTACTAAAGTAACATTTATTAAGGATTCCGAGTAGAAAAAAAGAGATTTAGGGGCAGATTTATCAAGATGTGAGATGAGAAAAATTCACAGAAAAATTCACCCACGTTCTATTCATTCCTATGGGATTATTAGACGTGTATTTATCAATGGCTTAAAGATTTACAGTTTGATAAATATGGTTAAACAGCCGCCAACCTATAAAGACCTCCCACTTTCTGCTGTGATTCCTTGATTGGACAGAAAAATAAGCAAATAACTTTAAAGTAGTGATGAGCAAATGTGTCCCGTTTAAAAAGATTTGCGAAAAATTAGCAAAATGGCGAAAATGTTGCACGCAAAAGTTTTTCCCGTGGCAAATTTTGTCGTCCGTTTTGCACAAAAAAAATTGCGGAAATACGCTGCCAATTTCCTCCATGGATTCGCAGTGAAATTCCAAGTTTTGCCAGTGGCAACATCTTTTTGCAAAATTGCGGCAAAAATTTGCTGCAGATTTTTTTTTCCTAGACAAAAAAGTCGCCAAGGAAAACTGTTGCCAAAAAAGTCATTGGAAAAAAACGCCCTTTGACGTTAATGCATTTGGGGTAAAAAATAAAGTTGCCTTTTGACTTCAACGCATTTCACTCATTTTTCGGCATTTCACCAATTTTTTAGCAGTTTCATCAATTTTTCGCAATTTTCCCATTTGGAAAAACCTTCAGTTCAGCTGCTGAACAGAAACTGGAACAGATATGGGACCCGTTATCCAGAATGCTCGGGACCAAGGGTATTCCGGATAAGTGATCTTTCCGTAATTTGGATCTCCATACCTTAAGGCAGTGCTGTCCAACTGGCGGCCCGCGGGCCGCATGCGGCCCACGACCCCCCTCTGTGTGGCCCCCCACCTGTCTGGCTGCTTTGATGATTTACCTTTGAGTAAGCATTAAATGGTATCAGTACTGTGATTAACTGCCCCCCCTGCATGGTTCTCACCTCAGATTCAGGCTGTAATCCCTCTGTATTGTTTAAACATGTAATCCCCTGTGTTGTTCACACCTTTTAATACCTGCATTGTTCACCCCCTGCAGTGTTCCCACCTCAGGCTCAGGCTGTAATCACCCCCATTGTTCACTTCTTCACACCTCAGACATAGGTACTGTAGGCAGAGTATGGCACATACAGCCAGCATAGGGCACGTAGAGTATGGCACACACAGGCAGCATAGGTCAGGGAGGTTATGGCACACACAGGAAGGGTAGGGCAGGCAGAGTATGGCACACAGAGGCAGCATAGGGAAGGCAGAGTATGGCACACACAGGCAGGGTAGGGCAGGCAGAGTATGGCACACACAGTCAGGGTAGGGCAGGCAGAGTATGGCACACAGAGGCAGCATAGGGAAGGCAGAGTATGGCACACACAGTCAGGGTAGGGCAGGCAGAGTATGGCACACACAGGCAGGGCAGGGCAGGCAGAGTATGGCACACAGAGGCAGCATAGGGAAGGCAGAGTATGGCACACACAGGCAGGGTAGGGAAGGCAGAGTATGGCACACACAGGCAGGGCAGGGCAGGCAGAGTATGGCACACAGAGGCAGCATAGGGAAGGCAGAGTATGGCACACACAGGCAGGGTAGGACAGGCAGAGTATGGCACATACAGACAGCATAGGGAAGGCAGAGTATGGCGCACACACAGGCAGGGTAGGACAGGCAGAGTATGGCGCACACAGACAGCATAGGACAGGCAGAGTGCTACCTATGTGTGTCATACTCTGCTTGCCCTATGCTGCTTGTGGGAGGTGAACCTGGCAGAGGTTTGTTGTGGGAGTTTGTTAGCAGTTGGAAATAGCCATTAAATGGTCCCTAAGGTGTGTAATTATGTACTGGGGGTTGCTCTGCTATCCACAGGGGAGGAGGAGCCATATGGAATTTAAGGGTATATCTTAATATGACATAATTCTTTCACATATGAATGATGGTTGATATCCCCACAGTAAGGACCAATCATTTGGGATTTTGCTGTGCTACCCCCATTGTGATAAAATAGGTGTGGTTTGAAGTGGGTGTGGTTTCAAAAAGGGGAGTGGTCAAAACTGGCTTCCATTAGCGGCCCTCCACCATGTATGCTAGAGAAATTCCGGCCCTCGGCACCGTAGAAGTTGGACAGCACTGCCTTAAGGCTACTAAGAATAATTAAAACATAGAATATATCCAATAGAATTGTTTTGCCTCCAATAAGGGGTAATTATATCTTAGTTCAACTTTTTGTACAATATAGAAAATAATATTCAGAGACAATTTGCAATTGGTTTTCATTATTATTATTTGCCGTTTTTTTTAATTACTTCACTTTTCGTTCAGCAGCTATCTGGTTGCTAGGGTTCAAATTATCTTAGCAACCAGGGACTGATTTGAACTAGAATCTGGTATATAAATAGGAGAGGGACTTTATTAGAAAAATAAGTAATAAAAAGTAACAATAAGAATAAAACTGGAGCCTCACAGAGCAATAGGGTTTGGCTGCCGGGGTCAGTGACCCCCATTTGAAAGCTGCAAAAAGTCAGAAAAAGGCAAATAATTCAAAAACTATTAAAAATAAAGAATGAAGACCAGTTGGAAAGTTGCTTAGAATTGGCCATTTTATAACCCGCCCCTTTAAGATCACGTACAGGGGGCTGTTTTATTATTACAAAGAGAAAGGAAATCATTTTTTCAAAATATAATTATTTGATCAAAATGGAGCCTATTGGAGATGGTCTTCTGGATAACGGGTTTCTGGATAATGGATCCCATACCTGTATTTGCGTCTTTGACTTTCACTGTATGACCCTGTAAGCCTGAGCCGGTTGCCAAGGTGATGCTGTTTGTGCCCCCCCATACAGACTGCGGGGGCTGCTTCCATCTGGACTCGGGCGCCATCATCGGCATCGTCATCTGTGATGTCATCATTACGGTGCTGATTGCGCTCACCGCTTACTATGTATCAAACAGAATCCAGATGAGGAAGGAAGAGGGTGAGTAACATCTGCTCCGACCTCCATTCTATAGATCATTCATGTAATGTAGTAAGGGGGGAAAAGATACGGCTGGGTTTGTTGCCCCTACCCATGCATTTGTATCCTTGTTGCCCCTAACCAGGCATCTGTATCCTTGTTGCCCCTAACCAGGCATCTGTATCCTTGTTGCCCCTAACCAGGCATCTGTATCCTTGTTGCCCCTAACCATGCATCTGTATCCTTGTTGCCCCTAACCATGCATCTGTATCCTTGTTGCCCCTAACCATGCATCTGTATCCTTGTTGCCCCTAACCAGGCATCTGTATCCTTGTTGCCCCTAACCAGGCATCTGTATCCTTGTTGCCCCTAACCATGCATTTGTATCCTTGTTGCCCCTAACCATGCATCTGTATCCTTGTTGCCCCTAACCATGCATCTGTATCCTTGTTGCCCCTAACCATGCATTTGTATCCTTGTTGCCCCTAACCATGCATTTGTATCCTTGTTGCCCCTAACCATGCATCTGTATCCTTGTTGCCCCTAACCATGCATTTGTATCCTTGTTGCCCCTAATCAGGCATCTGTATCCTTGTTGCCCCTAATCAGGCATCTGTATCCTTGTTGCCCCTAACCAGGCATCTGTATCCTTGTTGCCCCATACCATGCATCTGTATCCTTGTTGCCCCTAACCATGCATCTGTATCCTTGTTGCCCCTAACCATGCATCTGTATCCTTGTTGCCCCTAACCATGCATCTGTATCCTTGTTGCCCCTAACCATGCATCTGTATCCTTGTTGCCCCTAACCATGCATCTGTATCCTTGTTGCCCCTAACCATGCATCTGTATCCTTGTTGCCCCTAACCACGCATCCTTGTTGACCCTAACCATGCATCGGTATCCTTGTTGCCCCTAACCATGCATCTGTATCCTTGTTGCCCCTAACCACGCATCCTTGTTGCCCCTAACCATGTATTTGTAATTCTTATATTCAAATTATTGCTATTTTTTTTATTTTACAGAACGAAAGAAAAACTCCCCAAAACCAGACACCCAGGAGGCGGAGCCAGCGTATGAAGTGAGTACGTTATCTGGGATAAGTGCAGAACAGTATTAATTAGTAGTGATGAGCGAATTTTTTTTTCGGCAGGTGTGGATTTGCAGTGAAATTCCACATATCCCCATTGGCAAATTGTTTCTAGAAACTTCTGAAAATCTTTGCGCCAAAAAATTGTGATCTCGTCAAAAAAAGGCACGGTTGCGGCAAAAAATCATAGTCGTGTCCAAAAGGCCACGGTCACGCCAAGAAAGACGTAGTTGTGTCATACAAAATTTTTTTTATGTACATTCATAGTTTCAAGAATGGTTTTTTTAGGGTCAGTACCACTTTAAGAGCTGTAGCCGTACAGCAGGATCCCCAATCTTTTTTTTCAAATGCAACAGGAGTTGGGGAGCAACACAAGCTTAAAAAAGGTCCTGGGGTACCAAAAAGTTATGATGAGTGAATCTGTCTTTTTTTTTTTTTTTTACATGGGCGCCATTTTTTTGTCGTCCAGTGCATTTTTACGAGGCAAATTTTGACGCCTGTTTCGCAAAAAAAAATCCGTAAATGGCGAAAGAGAAATTTGCTGTGAATCCATGTGTGCCGGATTATTATTATTATGCTTTTGGCTATTCCGTAGCCCCTACATGTTGCCCCCAAGCCACTGGTTGGGGGGGTTCACTGCTGTTAGGCGTGGGAGCCAATTAGATGTTTACTTTAATTAATTAAATGGAATTAAAAAATATTTATAATTTAAATAAAAAAATTTTTTCACTTAATAGAATAAATTAATTTAGAAAGTATTTTTGGATTTATTTTTAAAAGGAGATCCGGTTCTCATGTCTCTGGATACCATTAGGCATGGGAACCAATTAGATGTTTACTTGAATTGATGAAATGTAATTAAAAATATTTTTGATTTAATTAAATGGATTTTTTTTCACTTTTTACCAAATTAATTTCACTTAATAGAAAAAATTTATTTAGAAAGTATTTTTGGATTTATTTTTAAAAGGAGATCCGGTTCTCGTGTCTCTGGATACCATTAGGCATGGGAACCAATTAGATGTTTACTTGAATTGATGAAATGTAATTGAAAATATTTTTGATTTAATTAAATGGATTTTTTTTCACTTTTTACCAAATTAATTTCACTTAATAGAAAAAATTTATTTAGAAAGTATTTTTGGATTTATTTTTTGAAAGGAGATCTGGTTCTCGTGTCTCTGGATACCATTAGGCATGGGAACCAATTAGATGTTTACTTGAATTGATGAAATGTAATTGAAAATATTTTTGATTTAATTAAACGTACTTTTTTCACTTTTTACCAAATTAATTTCACTTAATAGAAAAAATTTATTTAGAAAGTATTTTTGGATTTATTTTTTGAAAGGAGATCTGGTTCTCATGTCTCTGGATACCATTAGGCATGGGAACCAATTAGATGTTTACTTGAATTGATGAAATGTAATTGAAAATATTTTTGATTTAATTAAATGTACTTTTTTCACTTTTTACCAAATTAATTTTACTTAATAGAAAAAATTTATTTAGAAAGTATTTTTGGATTTATTTTTAAAAGGAGATCCAGTTCTCATGTCTCTGGATACCATTAGGCATGGGAACCAATTAGATGTTTACTTGAATTGATTAAATGTAATTAAAAATATTTTTTATTTAATTAAATGGATTTTTTTTTTAACTTTTTTTACTAAATGAATTGCACTTAATAAAACAAATTTATTTAGAAAGTATTTTTGGATTTATTTTTTGGTTCCCGTGTCTCTTGTTCCCATTGTGTTGCTAAACCACTGGCAAGCCAATTAGACATTTGCTTTCATTCAATACATGTAATTACAAATTATTTTTCATTAAAATAAATATTTTTTTATTTATTTATAAATAAATTAAATATAAATTCATTGAAAAAGTATTTGGGATTTATTTTTTGAAAGAAGGTCTGGTTCCCATGTCTCTGGTTCCCATTAGGCATAGAAGCCAATTAGATGTTTACTTTATTAATTACATTTAATGATAAAATGATTTTTACATTTAAATGATTTTTTTAAATATTTTTGTCATTCAATTAAATTCGTGAATTTATCAAAAAAGTCTTTTTGAATTTTGACTTTATGACAGAAGCTCAGGTTTCCTATTCTCTTTTGGGTTTATTGGCAGCACAGTTACATTGTTCTGCTAAAATACTGGCAAAAATGTTCCCAAATTCAACTGAAATTTATTTTCTAATGAAAATTACAATTTATATTTTTTTACTCAATTTAATTGATTTATTAATTAAAAATGTATGTTTGGCATTATAATCTTATAAAAGGAGCGCTGGTTCCCAGTTTCCCATTTGGGTTTATTAGAAGCCCAGATTTCCCCAGCCAATTTGGGAGCCAATTAGGCTCTTGCTTTCATTATTTTGACAGTGTTAGACCAACTTCCTGGTTTCTAAGGTAAGTGCAACCCTTATAGCCACTACAATGAATGCCAGGTTGAAGTGCCCCTTTTATTAAATTGTGTGTCAATTCCGGTAGTAGGGAAACTGGACTGTCTGCAGATTGTATTTTACATCAGCAATTGCATATTTTTATATAGAAGTCCTATATCCAGGATAATAATTGTTAAAATAAATATATTTGTCTAAAGGATAAGTAAGCCTTTTATTGAAAAATTCCATAAAATTACTCTGTAAAGCCTCCAGAATAACATACCTCCTTGTATGAAGATGTATTTTGTTTCTCTATTACAAGCAGCTGAAAAGCAGTTCTTTTAGTTACTTCCTTGTGTGTGAAGGGGGTTGAGCTTCACACTAGACAAGGAAGTAACTAAAAGAGCTGCAGCTAAACTGACTGTAATACAGAAACAAAATAGATCTGGATACAGGGAGAAAGGTGTGTTAATCTGGAACCTGTACAGAGTAATTTGAGAGATTTTTATTTACTTTTTAAAGTGTTGTATTTTGTGTGCCAGATGCATTGTTTATTCTGTATAACATAAATGACTGCACTTTTATATACAGTGGGTGTGGCTAACACCTGGTCTTTGTTTTCCTTCCTTAGGAGCTCAGAGACCACAGAATGGACATCTATAACGATCTCAGTCGTTCTGCAAATTAACCCCACTCTTATCCCAGGCGCCCGTCTGTGTCACTGCCTATAAAGACATTAACAGCACTGCGAGAGCTAGAACTGAAATGGCATTGTTAAATATTTATACTGAGAACAGGTTTCTCTGAATTTAAGTAATTAATTGTCAATGTGACAAATCTAGATACATTTCAATAAGGAAGGAGAAAGCATATGCTGAAATACCAACTCCAACCAGCAGAGAGCACTGCATCTGTTTAATCAGTTCAGTAGGACATTTCTACGTAGGCTGTACCATTTGGTGTGAAAAGATATAAAGTATATTAAGACCGCTTCTTTTCATTACGTGCTTACATGGAACCATCCCACCTCTGGAGTTGTTGAAATTGACATCAGACCCGTAAATAACGAGGAGTGGGGATTCAAAAGACTAAATAAGACGTGAAGAAGACGATAAGAAGTGAAATTCCACATTTTGCCATTGCAAATTTTTTAACAAAACTGCGGCAAAAAGTCGCCAAGACAAAAAAGTTGCTGCATAAAAAATGCCCGTAGACTTTAATGCATTTAGAGTAAGAAAAAAAGTTGGCTAAGAGTAATGGGACAGATTCACTCATCACTAAACATGACACTAGCTTAAAGGGGAACTATCCCTATTAATAGATTGTTGTGGATGTACTAATGCTAGAAGGTCCTCCAACCAGATCAGTTGATGGGAACTGTAGCTCTGTGATATCTGGGGCACCAGAAAATCCTTCAACCAGATCAATTGATAGGAACTGTAGCTTTGTGATATCTGGGGCACCAGAAGATCCTTCAACCAGATCAGTTGATGGATACTGTAGCCTTGTGATATCTGGAGCAGTTCCCATAAACTGATCTGGTTGAAGGATCTTCTGGTGCTCCAGATATCACAGGGCTACAGTTCCCATCAACTTAAGATCCTTCAACCAGATCATTGATGGGACCTGTAGCCCTGTTATATCTGGAGCACCAGAATATCCTTCAACCAGATCAGTTGATGGGAACTGTAGCCCTGTGATATCTTCAACCAGATCAGTTGATGGATACTGTAGCCTTGTGATATCTGGGGCACCAGAAGATCCTTCAACCAGATCAGTTGATGGATACTGTAGCCTTGTGATATCTGGAGCAGTTCCCATAAACTGATCTGGTTGAAGGATCTTCTGGTGCTCCAGATATCACAGGGCTACAGTTCCCATCAACTTAAGATCCTTCAACCAGATCATTGATGGGACCTGTAGCCCTGTTATATCTGGAGCACCAGAATATCCTTCAACCAGATCAGTTGATGGGAACTGTAGCCCTGTGATATCTCCAGATCACAGGGCTACAGTTCCCATCAACTGATCTGGTTGAAGGATCTTCTGGTGCTCCAGATATCACAGGGCTACAGTTCCCATCAACTGAAGATCCTTCAACCAGATCAGTTGATGGGACCTGTAGCCCTGTTATATCTGGAGCACCAGACGATTCTTCAACCAGATCAGTTGATGGGAACTGTAGTTATATCTGGGCAACCATAATGAGTCAATCTACAAAAAATGAAGATATTCAATGAAGAAAGTCTGTTACCCAAAGAAACATGGTCTGGTTTAGTATTTATTGGTAATTAATTTTCTCTAATCTTTCTCTAACTTGTAATGAGCATATTGTATGTCCCTGTTATCCATGCATGTATATCTTTGCTTAAGGCCCATCATTATTGTACCCAACACAAATAAACACAATGCCAGACTAACAGAAATAGGGTTTGTGCATTCACTGGGTTCACTTAGTACTGAGGGGCGAGGAGCTACCTCTATGGCACTCAGTTCCCATGTAGTGTTTGGGGCTCAGGGCTGATAAGTAGAGTAGGAATGAGTGGGAGAGCTAGTATAGTCCAATCAGGGGATATTATACCCAGAGGGTGGGTTAAAATGTCACTGTTCAGGTTATTCCCCAAAAGTATTACGGGTTTAGATTCTCACTTTTGGACTCTTCTATGGGAAAGGTTGAGAGACAGAGAGAGACTAATCTGAGGCAAGGGGTATCTATGGTGACTCCATGGACTCCAATGGGACTTCATGAACAGTTCTAAGCAACTCCAATAAAGTCAAAAATTAAAATGTTTATCTCTTACTTCTTTATGAGATCCTGGCAAACATTTCAAGGAGTACCCCCTTCTTCAGGTGAGCTACATTGTTTTGCTTATTTTACACTGGTATCTGGACTTTCTTTCTTTTTTTTTTGTGGACCCATGAGCATAAGGTAATGAGCTCTGAGTAATTAACAGGTCTAGTAGCCGACAGCCAGCGCCCAATCAGATGCTTGCAGATCAGTAAGTGTTAACCACCTGTTGATTGGCTTCCTCGGTTCCAAAAACAAAGCAAACATTTTATGACATTACCAATAAATAGGTCAACAATTTTGGGGCTTCTGTTTAGCATCTGCATGGGATCCCCAAATGTTTTTACTAATGAGTCAAAAAGAATTGGTGAGCCACACAAGCATGAAAAAAGTCCTTTGGGGATGCCTATTGAGGGTTGTGATTGGCTAATTAGTAGCCAAATGTGGACTTCTGGCCTGCAGGAGGCTCTGCTTGGGGTTAAACTGAGTTCTTTTAAAACTTAAGCCAGAAATTAAAAAGTGGGCCCCTACTTTGAGGCCACCTAACATCAAATGGGGTAGGGAGCAACATGTCGGGGATCATTAGTCTATACCAGGGGTGGGCAAACTTTTTGGCTCAGGGGCCACATTGACTTACCCCCAGGCTGGGCCGGGCCAGCGTCACAAATCATGGGGTCTCTCAGCTCCCCACCCCAGCATCCTCCAGCATCCCCCCCAGCATCCTCCAGCTTTACCCCCAGCATCCTCCAGCTCCACCCCAGCATCCTCCAGCTCCCTCCCAGCATCCTCCAGCTCCACTCCCAGCATCCTCCAGCTCCCTCCCAGCATCCTCCAGTTCCCTCCAGCTCCACCTCCATCCCAGCGTCCTTCCCAGCATTCTCCCACCAGCATCCTCCATCTCTCTCCCCCACCCCCCCAGCTACCTGCGGCTCGCTCCCTCCTCCGGCTGCTTCTGACCCGGCTCCCCGCTGCATCCTTTTATATAGTTGCGCCCCATGTGTGCTGATGTCACGTGCACGCACGTGGCGCAACCAATCAGGGGCCGTAATTCTTTTAAGGGGGTACAAGTTGGCGGGACGGATTAAAAAAAGGCCAGCGGGCCAGATGTGGCCCACGGGCCGTAGTTTGTCCACCCCTGGTCTATACTCTACTTTCAGGTTGTCTAGCACCATCATTTATCATTTAGTTTACTCCCACTTATGTACCAGTTATCTGTCTTCAACCTGATGGCCGAGTTTCCAAGTCGACTGAATAGAACCTGTGCATCTATGATACGACTCCCACAGTTCCTTACCCCCCTCAGTCTGATGAATTTCTCATTTTAGAAAATGAAACCAAAGCAGAAGATGTTAGAGAGGAAACTACACGTCTCACTTCTTTTCAGACATAGAGATCTTTCTTGTAGCCGCGCAGAGGAAAGTATTTTACAGAGAAGCGAATGGGACTTTTCTTGGTTTCATTATGAGTTGAATATAAAGAGACGGCTAAAACCCAGGTAGAGAGGCGACAAACTTACCAAGCTCCGCTGTTATTTTCCAGGCAAGAGAGGGAGTGAGGGAGCCCCCCCAGGCTGAGGAGTGGGTTTGGGTCAGCAGGACTGCTGCCCACAAGGGCTAGGGCCCACTGGGTTTTTCTCGGTGTCCTGCCGACCCCGCTAGATAGGCTTCAGCTGTTCTGCCTACTTACATGCAGTTCCCTAGTGGTGGAGATAAGAGTTATTGGGACCTTAAGCAATTCTTATTATGACCTCAATTCCCTTCAGAAAAAAGATCTGTTTAGTAGAAATATAGGGGCCACTTACTGGGCCAATTGGATTACAGAACCCTCTGGCTCCTGGGTCAGTTGTCTCTATAGATATGGCCTTACAGTTCCAACATCTAAACATCTTTCTCCTCCTGAGGGTGGCCCTACAGGTAGCACCCTGATAGCTTTGAGACATACGCTGGACCGTCTGCTGCGTAAGGAGTTAATACCTGCCCTTTAAGAATATCACGTTCTAGCAAAGTGACCTAATTTGGGGGGGCTGTAGAGCTAAAATGAAACTTTTCCACAATACAAAGCAAATGAGCCAATATGGTGACCTAGAATGGTTCTGCTGTGGGTTTTGTATCTGTGCTAGGCCAATGGAACCACAATTGCACAAGCTCCGGGGCATCAATTCTTTTCTGCAGATCTGTAACTTGTAATTTTTTTACCTTAACATGTTTGTGACAAAAAAACCCTTCTACTGGCCCCATATTTTTAGCCAGTGCATGATCTAGCCAAGATGGTGTCATTCCATGGTTCTGTTTTTCCCGCCAGAAGGTTTTTAAACAAAGGAGCTCCCAGAATTCCTCTCCAGAAGAGCTGGGCCAGCCCCTCCTAGGTTGATCGCCTCCCCTAAAGATGCTGCAGGGGCCCCTGCCAATTGGACCTACTAGGGTTGGGTTGAGCAGAAGCAGGGTCAGCCTCCTAACCAATCAATCCTATGGGGTGTGGGAAAGGGAGGAGTTTCCAGCAGCAGGGTAGAAAAACCAGAGGTCGGGGGTGGAGAGGGGCTTTTTTTTATTCATTTGAATACAATAGCTGATTTGTTGTGCAATAGGTCGAACATATAGTTCAGGAGGAGTAGGAGAATGGATTTATTCTATCAATTGACAAGTGTTTTTTTGGAGTTTTTGTCCAAACCCGCTTTGAAGTCCACCATTAGGTCCTGCCCCCCTTAGCTCATAACAAGATTAGAGATCCTTTCATTAGGAGGAGTTCTCATTCAAGGCAGAGGAGCTCTGTAGAACATTAGCAAACGCAACTCTATGGGTCCCTCTAGTGGCTCTTGACAAATTTTCTTTTCTTTTTGACCTTGAAAATAAAGAAATGCCCCGACTTGGTTCCAGCCTGCAGCAAATTAGATGTAGGGTTAACTTGTAAAAGAGGATGGGGGTTTAAAGAAGTCCCCTCTTGATGAACAGTAGAGCATAAAGAAGGGGTCCTCTCTGAAAGTGTTTGGACAAAATGTGCTGAACTATAACATTCACAGGAGCTAGTATGTTACTTACTAAGGCTCATTGATGGAGCCACTGCTCTCAGGGTTTACTAA
The DNA here is from genome assembly GCF_000004195.4 of Xenopus tropicalis. Taxonomy (NCBI): domain Eukaryota; kingdom Metazoa; phylum Chordata; class Amphibia; order Anura; family Pipidae; genus Xenopus; species Xenopus tropicalis. The sequence goes on along the minus strand of NC_030683.2, from coordinate 128,525,879 downwards.
ATGTTGGTTACCTTAGGGCTTCCTCTTGCATCCCTTTTATCTGGCCTATTTTATCCAAAGATGCAGCCATCTTTGGCCACTTCATATCTGGTGTCAGACTCACTAGCAGTCATTGCCAAAGGGAAACCTACACACTGGGAGCTACCAGCATTCTGCTCGCTAACGACTGATAGGATCTTAAACCCATGGAAGTGATGTGGTTGGGGAAGGAGGTCTTTATAGGGGATTCCAGACCTTACATTACTTTATATAGTGAAAAAAGTGCCCCCTATTGTAACATATAGGGATATTATAAGCCCCCGAGGAGTTCCTTATAATATATAGTGAATAAAGTACCCCCTATTGTAACATATAGGGATATTATAAGTCACAGAGGGGTTCCTTATAATATATAGTGAATAAATTACCCCCTATTGTAACATATAGGGATATTATAAGTCACAGAGGAGTTCCTTATAATATATAGTGAATAAAATGCCCCCTATTGTAACATATAGGGATATTATAAGCCCCCGAGGAGTTCCTTATAATATATAGTGAATAAAGTACCCCCTATTGTAACATATAGGGATATTATAAGTCCCCGAGGGGTTCCTTATAATATATATAGTGAATAAAGTACCCCCTATTGTAACATATAGGGATATTATAAGTCACAGAGGAGTTCCTTATAATATATAGTGAATAAAGTACCCCCTATTGTAACATATAGGGATATTATAAGTCCCCGAGGGGTTCCTTATAATATATATAGTGAATAAAGTACCCCCTATTGTAACATATAGGGATATTATAAGTCCCCGAGGAGTTCCTTATAATATATAGTGAATAAAATGCCCCCTATTGTAACATATAGGGATATTATAAGTCCCCGAGGGGTTCCTTATAATATATAGTGAATAAATTACCCCCTATTGTAACATATAGGGATATTATAAGTCACAGAGGAGTTCCTTATAATATATAGTGAATAAAGTGCCCCCTATTGTAACATATAGGGATATTATAAGCCCCCGAGGAGTTCCTTATAATATATATAGTGAATAAAGTACCCCCTATTGTAACATATAGGGATATTATAAGCCCCCGACGGGTTCCTTATAATATATAGTGAATAAAATGCCCCCTATTGTAACATATAGGGATATTATAAGCCCCCGAGGAGTTCCTTATAATATATATAGTGAATAAAGTGCCCCCTATTGTAACATATAGGGATATTATAAGCCCCCGAGGAGTTCCTTATAATATATAGTGAATAAAGTGCCCCCTATTGTAACATATAGGGATATTATAAGTCCCCGAGGAGTTCCTTATAATAAATAGTGAATAAAGTGCCCCCTATTGTAACATATAGGGATATTATAAGCCCCCGAGGAGTTCCTTATAATATATAGTGAATAAAGTACCTCCTATTGTAACATATAGGGATATTATAAGCCCCCGAGGAGTTCCTTATAATATATAGTGAATAAAGTGCCCCCTATTGTAACATATAGGGATATTATAAGCCCCCGAGGAGTTCCTTATAATATATAGTGAATAAAGTGCCCCCTATTGTAACATATAGGGATATTATAAGCCCCCGAGGAGTTCCTTATAATATATAGTGAATAAAGTGCCCCCTATTGTAACATATAGGGATATTATAAGCCCCCGAGGAGTTCCTTATAATATATAGTGAATAAAGTGCCCCCTATTGTAACATATAGGGATATTATAAGCCCCCGAGGAGTTCCTTATAATATATAGTGAATAAAGTGCCCCCTATTGTAACATATAGGGATATTATAAGTCACAGAGGAGTTCCTTATAATATATAGTGAATAAAGTACCCCCTATTGTAACATATAGGGATATTATAAGCCCCCGAGGAGTTCCTTATAATATATAGTGAATAAAGTGCCCCCTATTGTAACATATAGGGATATTATAAGCCCCCGAGGAGTTCCTTATAATATATAGTGAATAAAGTGCCCCCTATTGTAACATATAGGGATATTATAAGCCCCAGAGGAGTTCCTTATAATATATAGTGAATAAAGTACCCCCTATTGTAACATATAGGGATATTATAAGCCCCCGAGGAGTTCCTTATAATATATAGTGAATAAAGTGCCCCCTATTGTAACATATAGGGATATTATAAGCCCCAGAGGAGTTCCTTATAATATATAGTGAATAAAGTACCCCCTATTGTAACATATAGGGATATTATAAGCCCCCGAGGAGTTCCTTATAATATATAGTGAATAAAGTGCCCCCTATTGTAACATATAGGGATATTATAAGTCCCAGGGGAGTTCCTTATAATATATAGTGAATAAAGTACCCCCTATTGTAACATATAGGGATATTATAAGTCCCCGAGGAGTTCCTTATAATATATAGTGAATAAAGTACCCCCTATTGTAACATATAGGGATATTATAAGTCCCCGAGGAGTTCCTTATAATATATAGTGAATAAAGTACCCCATATTTTAAAATATAGGGATAGTTTAAGTGAGTTCTTATATCCTCATATTTTACAACAGGGGGTACTTTATTTATTATAATATACAAGTTTTAGTGAGTCATGTGATTATTATAACTGATGATATCACTAAGCACTGTTTATAAGGATATAAGTTACAATTTGGTCCCATAGGGAAATGACCCAACTGTATATTATGATGCAATAATGTTCTTCTGTGTTGAAATGAAGGTTTACCCCCATACACAGACACTGCCAGTCATTTATCATCAGCAGATTTCCGAACATTAATCATCTCGCTGCTTACGGAGCAATTCTGCCCAGTCATCACGATGAGAGTTCATGAAAAAGTCAAAAAGCCAAAAAGTGTTCTAAGAAATCATAACATTTGGCAAAAAAACAGCTACAATGGTTGAGAGATTTTGGAGACCAAGGAATTGAGGCATCCAAGGTAAGGGTGACCATTGGCAGGTCCTACACTATAACCCCCAGGTAAGGGGTGGAGACAAAGCAACTGATGGAGGAAGAGGAGCCAAGGAGCAGGTCCAGTGATGAGTTGCTTATATAGAATGCTCCTGAACCCATTGCCCTGAGGTCCTCCTGAAGAGTCATTCTCTACAAAAATACACAAAGGGGTAGTGGGAACACGTAGAATATGACTACAACAGAAGCGCCACTGATCTGCTCAGTTTTGCAACAAACATTCAAAAGAGATGAATGCACATTCCCTGATCCCCTGTTCATGTAGTATCTACGCGGGGTTGGACTGGGCCAGTGGGACCTGGTGGGCCCCTGCCCTTTTGAGCCATGTGGCCTAGACTGGATCCCAGCAAGTGTTCCCCAGGTCAGCTTCCTTCCCTGATTGCACCTAAGATAACTATAATGTATTTGTGCTCCTGGGGGGGTTGCATGGGCAGCAGGGGCCTCTGGGGGTGTGTCCAACTGTGTAACGCTGGCTCCTTCTGAAAGTTTAGACTCGGGCACACTTTACTGCTGCGCTGCAAGTTGGATTGATATCCCCCCCCCCCGTCACCCCCAGCAGCCAATCAGCAGAACAATGGGAAGGGAGCAAGATAGCAGCTCCCAGTAGGTATCAGAATAGCACTCAATAGTAAGAAATCCAAGTCCAGCTTGGGACTCCTCCAGTTACATGGGAGTAGGAGAAACAATAGGTTAGCTGAAAGCAGTTCTAATGTGTAGCGCTGGCTGAAAGCTCAGACTCAGGCACACTTTACTGCTGCGCTGCAAGTTGGAGTGATATCCCCCCCCCTCACCCCCAGCAGCTGATCAGCAGAACAATGGGAAGGGAGCAAGATAGCAGCTCCCAGTAGGTATCAGAATAGCACTTAATAGTAAGAAATCCAAGTCCGGCTTGGGACTCCTCCAGTTACATGGGAGTAGGAGAAACAATAGGTTAGCTGAAAGCAGTTCTAATGTGTAGCGCTGGCTCCTTCTGAAAGCTCAGACTCAGGCACACTTTACTGCTGCGCTGCAAGTTGGAGTGATATCCCCCCCCTCCCCCCCAGCAGCCGATCAGCAGAACAATGGGAAGGGAGCAAGATAGCAGCTCCCAGTAGGTATCAGAATAGCACTCAATAGTAAGAAATCCAAGTCCGGCTTGGGACTCCTCCAGTTACATGGGAGTAGGAGAAACAATAGGTTAGCTGAAAGCAGTTCTAATGTGTAGCGCTGGCTGAAAGCTCAGACTCAGGCACAAGGCACTGAGATGGCGCCTACACACCAATATTACAGCTACAAATACATTTGTTGGTTCAAGAATAAAAGGTTAAATGGCAGAGGGAATTATTTGCTGTGTCATTTAGAAATAAAAAGTACCCCACAAAAATCATGACTGTATCCATTTAATAAATAAATATATCTTTGCTTTATACAAAGAGCCCATCTGTTTTTATAGTGTCCATCTATTTTTCTCATACAGGTAAAGCAAATTTTAGGCAAATATCTAGTAAAACACGACGCTACTTGTTCCACATATAAATGTTGCCTTTTGGACCCTTGTTGGGCCAAGTACATCTCTAAAGCTTGACCTCAACTGCTGCGAGCCCATAAGCACATATTTACAGGTATAGGTGTAACCCTAATAAATCTTTTTCCTCTTATGTATATACATTTTGCTCCAAGGTTAGAACATGGTGATTATATCAGACCCATCCCTACCTCCAGGGGAAGCCTTCTGTTGGGTTAATATAATTGCAATTTATTTAGCTTGTGTATGTGCGTGCTTGTGTTTGTTGGGGGGGTATCAACCTCCAGTGTAAGGGAAGAAGACCATCTAAGAGGCCAACTTCTTTATATTCCAACTTCTTTATATTCCATTTCAAAACAACTGGCCAATGCCAGGGGGGATGCTGTAAGATGGTGGGGGGGCTGTTTGGGCCTCTGTGTACTTGAAATGCCAGGGTGTATTTTGAATCCCAGACCAGCCGTGGGTTGCTGTTCCTATGTTCTACCATGTTGGTCTGGCAGCCATAATGTACACAGTTGTAGTGGACCCAGTCAGTGTTGGACCCTAAACCACAACAGGGGTAATTTATAAGGTTCCAAGTGCAAAAATTTTTTTGCACTGCCCTGCATGCATAAGAATTGCTGAATGTCTCAGTGCAGAGATCTGCATTTGCCCCATGAACAAGGATGGGCCAAGCCAACCAGATGCCATAAGCAACCCAGTTGCCCACCTCGCCCCTTTTAACCTTCCCCTACGTGTGTGTGCCACTCTATGAGCATTGCAGTCGCGGTCATTGTACAATGATAGGGGAGAGAAGACTAGGGGTAGGCAGGAGAGATATACCTGCATGGCACCCCCTCTTCATTGCCCCCTAGGCAGGTACCTCTTCTGCCTACCCCTGGTTCCGGCCCTGCCCTACAATCATGGGCGGAGGGATATAGCCATGGCTGTACCCTAACTGGCCTGTCGTTTAGATAGGGAGATAAAATCTGGCACTCAACAAAAAGGTGGCCATACACACTAAGATCCATTCATTGGTCGCCAAGCGAGTGGATCTTCTCCCGATATCCTCACCTATGGGTGGGCGATATTGGGCTAATTCAGTTGTTTGACTCTGGGGCCAAACAATGGGTATAGGGGGCCGCATCAACGAGCCCATGTGGTCTCCGATCCAACTAATTTTTAAACCTCGAGTTATGGCCGATTTCAGGCCAGATGTTGGTTGGACAGGCCCGTCCGTAGTGCCCAGACACGGGCCATTTAGCTGCCGAATCGGTGTAAAGGTCTCCGTACACGGGCCGATCCGCTTGCTTGGCAATGTCACCAAACGAGCGGATCTTCTCCCGATATCCCCACCTACGGGTGGGCGATATCGGGAAAATCCAGGGTAATTCGATCGATCGATTGATCAAATTATAACAACGGGCAATAGGAAAAGGGCAAAAGGACAAGCCAATGCGGTCCCCGATCAAACTAGATTTTCTAACCTGCCCAATCAAGATCTGCCCGATTTCAGGCCAGGCCCGTTGAAAGTGCCCATACACAGGCCGATTATGGGTCCAAGGGACGGATATCGGCAGCTACTATCGGCCCGTGTATGGGGACCTTAAGGGACCCATATCGCCAACTGGAATCGGCCCGTGTATGGGCACCTTAAGTGGCCACAAATCAGACAATAAGAGCAATAAAACATATAAAAGAGGATAAATGAAACACGGCACCTATAGGATTCTCAGGGCCACCGAGACGAACGTTGGAGAAGAGAAATTAACAAAAAAATCCCTTAGTAAGTTCCTGAAAGCTGAACTATTTGCCGTGTATGTAATTACAGCAGCCTAGCAAACACATGAAAGTGTTGCATCCTGTTTGAGTCACGGTCATATGGCAGCGCCGAGCCCCAAGCTTCGTGTTTGCACTCGTTCCCCCTGCCCCAGTTGCCTGCCTTGTGAGGCTCGACGCTGGCAGTTTATTATCTTTTTGTGACACTTTGCGCCGAGCGAAAACCCCCCCGAGGCTTCAGGGAGAATGAAGCTGCTGTTATTCATGCAAAATACACACAGGGCAGAAGTCTCGTATAGGGGAATGTAATGAAAGGCAGAAATGGAAGGTGGGATCCTTGCCATGTAAAATTGGCTATTGGGTTGTATTTTTTTGTAATAAAACCATTTTATTTGACAGTGTTTTTGGTTTTTGGTGGCACATTCTGGCTCAAACTGTGAGTCAGGTCAGGAAGACCCAAACCCATTCCAGGCCCATTTCCAGACACACCGGACTACTGCCCTAGACCCTATACCCAACTGTCCTTCAATCTCAACCCAATGACATAAACCAGAGGTGATGTCACTGTGGATCAGAAGTGACATCAATCTCAGGAGGAGGAGCAATAGGTTACAAAATGAGTGTCATTTCTTGGGAGAGAGCCTGTTCTTTTCAGGTATCACCCATGTACCTGGCCTGATGAAGGTCTCTAGCTCAGATTATGGAGTAACCATAGTGGAAGAGGGAAATTGGGCGGCCGATAGGCAGGTTTTAAAAACCATTTCACTTGAGCATTTCTATATTAATTATGCTTAAGTAGACAAAGTTTTGGGGAATCTTTTGGTTTTCCCTTCCCTTATCAATAGGGTGCAATGTGCATAAACACCTAGGCTTATAGATGCATAGTCCTCTAAAGCAGGGGTCCTCAAACTTCTGAACCAAGGGGCCGTATCATGGGCCACTCAGACTGTTGGGGAGCCAGACTCCCCCCCCCGTTGGCAAACTGTGGCCCAAACTGGTCACATTCCCCCCAACCCCTCCCCCCCATGCTCTGTTCGTCTTTCCACACTCCCATCTCAAGCGCTCCGATTGTCTATCCGTCCACCCTCCCACTAAGTTCTGCCTGTTCCAGATCCCCCCAGGCTGTCGTCCATCCTCCCTCTCAGCTCCCCTGTCCTGCTCCCCGCTGAGTCCTCTCTCTCCGCTGCCATGGGTGAGGACACAGCGGGGTGGCCGGGTAAATTCCCCTGGGGGGCCGGATCCGGCCCGTGGGCCGTAGTTTGAGAACCGCTGCTCTAGAGCATATTACTGGCCTTCTATACTCTAAAGCAGGGATCCCCGACCCTCTTTACTTGTGAGCCACACTCAAAAGTTAAAAGTGTTGATAAGTCAATCAAGCATGAAAGTTCTTTGGGGGTGCTACATAAGGGCTGTGATTGGCTATTCAATAGCCCCATGGGGACTGGCCTTCCAAGACTTGTCTCCAAGCCAGAAATGTAAACATGGCACCTACTTTGAGGCCACTGGGAGCAACATCCAAGGGGTTGGGGAGCAACATGTTGCCCAGTAGCCACTGGTTGGGGATCTCTGCTCTAAAGTCTCTCTCTGGTGTTTATGTGATGGTAGTCACTCACGTTTAGAAACAATCTGGGTTTTGGATTTACCCAAAAAGTTGCTAATGGGGACAATACCAATGCTATATAGCCAATAATAGTGCTAATGGAACACCTCATCCAGCTAAGTGAGCATCGATTGATGTTGCTTTTCCCCCAGTTAACCTTTCCCAAAAATAAACCTTGGAAGAGTAGTTTAATAGGTTTGACAGCCCAATTATGACTTTATACCAGTTTCTAGTGTATCCCTGCCCAATAGAACATGAATATGGTTAGAAATGCCATCTTTTATATACTGAACTTCAACCTAAGGTTCACCATCTCTATAGTAGTAATGATCCTGTGCTTCACAGGGGGTCCCCATATTGGTCTCTCATAATAAATCATCATTTCACAGGAATTCCTGACCTTGATTCATTATTTATTATTTAATGGTTAAATGATTCCCTTTTCTCTGTAATAATAAAACAGTACCTGTACTTGATCCCAACTAAGATATAATTACCCCTTATTGGGGCAGAACAGCCCTTTTGGGTTTATTTCATGGTTAAATGATTCCCTTTTCTCTGTAATAATAAAACAGTACCTGTACTTGATCCCAACTAAGATATAATTACCCCTTATTGGGGCAGAACAGCCCTATTGGGTTTATTTCATGGTTAAATGATTCCCTTTTCTCTGTAATAATAAAACAGTACCTGTACTTGATCCCAACTAAGATATAATTACCCCTTATTGGGGCAGAACAGCCCTTTTGGGTTTATTTAATGGTTAAATGATTCCCTTTTCTCTGTAATAATAAAACAGTACCTGTACTTGATCCCAACTAAGATATAATTACCCCTTATTGGGGCAGAACAGCCCTATTGGGTTTATTTAATGGTTAAATGATTCCCTTTTCTCTGTAATAATAAAACAGTACCTGTACTTGATCCCAACTAAGATATAATTACCCCTTATTGGAGGCAGAACAGCCCTATTGGGTTTATTTCATGGTTAAATGATTCCCCTGGTTCCCTATCCCCACCCCAGGTGGATATATTGTATATCCCATACACTGTACCATAATTAGCAATGTAAATAGGCTCAGAACCTGCTATACAATAACATGAGTAAATACAGTATATATTGACCCTGCAGACGTCGGTACATACAGTTACACAGCCTGTAGCAGAGACCTATATACACACTCATTAGGCTTTATGTTTAATCTATTCTATGGTTAATATTCTTAATAAACACAGGCGTTCCCCCCCCATATCTGCTAAAGTTATTTCAAACTTACATTGGCAGCAACATTTGCAAAATCTAAAGCCTTCCATAGGACTCAATGGGACTCGACAGATCAAACCTTGCGAAAATATAGTCCCGATACGGTTTCGTGAATTTTTCGCCAAAGCAAAATGGGACAGATTCAGAGTGCTAATGACTAAATAGAGTGCACCTGTGTGTAATCTAATGTCAGTACAAATACAGCTGCTCTGTGACGGCCTCAGAGGTTGCTAAGGGAATATTGGGAGCAACAACACCATGAAGCCCAAAGAACACACCAGACAGGTCAGGGATAAAGTTATTGAGAAATTTAAAGCAGGCTTAGGCTACAAACAGATTCCCAAAGCCTTGAACATCCCACGGAGCCCTGTTCCACCGATCATTCAGAAATGGCAGGAGTATGGCACAACTGTAATCCTACCAAGGCACGGCCCCCCCCCTAAACTCACAGGCCCAACAAGCGCTGATCAGAAATGCAGCCAAGAGGCCCATGGTGACTCTGGGGGGGCTGCAGGAATCTACAGCTCAGGGGGGGGAATCAGTCCATAGGCAACTATTAGTCGGGCACTGCACAAAGTTGGCCTTTATGGAAGAGGGGCAAGAAGAAAGCCATTGTTAACAGAAAACCATAAGAAGTCCCGTTTGCAGTTTGCCACAAGCCATGTGGGGGGGGGGCAGCAAACATGTGGGAGAAGGGGCTCTGGTCAGATGAGACCAAAATGGAACTTTTTGGCCAAAATGCAAAACGCTATGTTTGGCGGAAAACTAACCCTGCACATCACTCTGAACCCACCATCCCCACTGTCACATATGGGGGGGCAGCATCATGCTCTGGGGGGGCTTCAGCAGGGACAGGGAAGCTGCTCAGAGTTGATGGGAAGATGGATGGAGCCAAATACAGGGCAATCTTGGAAGAAAACCTCTTGGAGTCTGCAAAAGACTTGAGACTGGGGCGGAGGTTCACCTTCCAGCAGGACAACGACCCTAAACATAAAGCCAGGGCAACAATGGGTTAAACCCAAACATATCCATGTGTTAGACTGGCCCAGTCACAGCCCAGATCTAAATCCAATGGAGAATCTGTGGCAAGATCTGAAAACTGCTGTTCCCAAAGGCTGACCTTCTAATCTGACTGAGCTGGAGCTGTTTTGCAATGAAGAATGGGCAAGGATTTCAGTGTGTAGATGGGCAAAGCGGGTAGAGACATACCCTAAAGCCTGGCAGCTGGAATTGCAGCAAAAGGGGGTTCTACAAAGTATTGACTCAGGGGGCTGAATAATTACGCACACCCCACTTTGCACTTATTTATTTGTAAAAAATGTTTGGAATCATGTATGATTTTCCTTCCACTTCTCACGTGTACCCCACTTTGTATTGGTCTTTCACGTGGAATTCCAATAAAATTGATTCATGTTTGTGGCTGTAATGTGACAAAATGTGGAAAAGTCCAAGGGGCTGAATACTTTTGCAAGCCACTGTAGATAGATAGATAGATAGATAATAGATAATAGATAGATATGAAGATGAAATCTGAAGAAAGGTGATTTTTTATTGAACCTCGCTGCTCCTATATAGGTTAGAGTTTGTACAATAAGCCAATATTGTCACTGATGATTAATAAGGCTACATTGCCTCTGGTTTGCATCTGACAATCAGCAGGTTGGTTATAGCTTGTATGATTATGAATGGTAGGCGGAGACTATGCTCGCAGATCAGGCCAGGGATTGGCTCATTTGGCTTTTTTGTGCAGATATAAATGACGTGTAGGACAGAGAATCTTTCAGAGCATTAAACTGCCAGCCCCGAATACGGTAAGTTGTATTTTATTCCATGTTTATCCACTTGGAGTGCTTGGCCGTCAAACTCATTTGTGTATGAGTATCCAAAAAAGCTGGAAACGTTTTTCGTTTTTCTACGTTTTTGAGGGAAAATAATTGGTTTTTAATCATTTGTGTAATCATTTTTATTTTAGAAACTGAACAAAACACCATGCAAGAGTATCAGTGGTTTTTGCTAATGAATATTTTGTGGTCTCAAATTCACGGTGAATTTCCCCATTTCGGCCGCTGGCGGATTTTTTCATGGAAAAATTCGCCACTTGACCAAAAAATTGTCGCGTGCGTCAGAATTATGTGCGTCAAAATTTTTTCCCACCAATTTAACTTCATTTCTATTATTTTTTTTAAAAAAATCCTTAATTTCATGGGGAGTTATGTAATAGAAAGATGCTCCTTTTGTTTAAAAGATTTGCAAAAAATTATCAAAAAATCAAAAGTTTTTTGACGCCGGTGACAATTTTTTGACGCACAGCAAATTTTGCCCGTGGTGGACAATGGTGATACGGGCAAATTCACCACAAATCCATGACTGGTTAATTATTTTATATCACTAATAGTAAACAATTGGCAGCAGCATTGGACTGGGCCGCTGGGGCACCGGGAAAAAACTCGGTGGGCCCCGGACCCCCCACACAAGGGTGCTCCTGCAATCCCCGGAGGGGGCCAAAGGGTGTTGGGGGCTCCTGTGGGGGAGGGGGTCTGAAGGCGGAGGGGGCCATTGGGGGGGTGCAGAAGCCCCAGTGAGCCCTGCACCCCCCAGTCCGACCCTGATTAGCAGGTAACATTTACTGCTCACCAATTGCTCGTTATAGTTACTAGACCCGGGCAAAGGCTGCACCTCTTATTACATTACCCCCTATGAAATTAGAAATTAAAAAAATAATAATAATAATATACGTTTAAAAAATACCAAAAGTATTAAAAAATTACTATTTATTGTCAAAGATAATAGTTTAAAAGATAATAATGACAATTATTATTATGACCCATTTAAGAAAACTGATCAATGATTTATATTTGCAGTATACGCTATATACCCTGTACCAGGGATAGGAGAGAATAAGGATTACTCCTAGGGCTGCTGAAAGTTAAATTAAATATCTTGTTTAACAAGTCGGCGCTTTCGGTTGACATTCAGCGCATCATTCTGAGCAAATATGTGACTCCAAGCAAAACACACAGCTTAATATTTGACTAGTAAATAAATACTTTGTAGCTATATAAACCCTAAATACGTTTGTATAGAGGAACGAGAAATGCACATCTCCCAGGTAACATTGATTCTTAATCATCTCTAATCTTTTATTAATCTGATAATCTGCAGTAGGACATTGTTTATATATATATATATATATACTGTATATTTATATATCAAATAAATTGTTTAGGCATAATAGGTTCATACAGCCATTGTAAGTACCATCCAGGAATCAGTTTTGACTAATGTGTAGCGCTGGCTCCTTCTGAAAGCTCAGACTCAGGCACACTTTACTGCTGTGCTGCAAGTTGGAGTGATATCCCCCCCCTCACCCCCAGCAGCCAATCAGCAGAACAATGGGAAGGGAGCAAGATAGCAGCTCCCAGTAGGTATCAGAATAGCACTCAATAGTAAGAAATCCAAGTCCGGCTTGGGACTCCTCCAGTTACATGGGAGTAGGAGAAACAATAGGTTAGCTGAAAGCAGTTCTAATGGGTAGCGCTGGCTGAAAGCTCAGACTCAGGCACACTTTACTGCTGCGCTGCAAGTTGGAGTAATATCCCCCCCCCTCACCCCCAGCAGCCAATCAGCAGAACAATGGGAAGGGAGCAAGATAGCAGCTCCCAGTATGTATCAGAATAGCACTCAATAGTAAGAAATCCAAGTCCGGCTTGGGACTCCTCCAGTTACATGGGAGTAGGAGAAACAATAGGTTAGCTGAAAGCAGTTCTAATGGGTAGCGCTGGCTGAAAGCTCAGACTCAGGCACACTTTACTGCTGCGCTGCAAGTTGTAGTGATATCCCCCCCCTCCCCCCCAGCAGCCGATCAGCAGAACAATGGGAAGGGAACAAGATAGCAGCTCCCAGTAGGTATCAGAATAGCACTCAATAGTAAGAAATCCAAGTCCGGCTTGGGACTCCTCCAGTTACATGGGAGTAGGATAAACAATAGGTTAGCTGAAAGCAGTTCTAATGTGTAGCGCTGGCTGAAAGCTCAGACTCAGGCACAATGCATGGAGATGGCGCCTACACACCAATATTATTATTATTATTGATTGTCAGGATCCAATGCTGCCATGAACTTATAGATGATAGTTGGATTAAGATAATGTACTTGGAGCCACTCTATGAATTATATTATACAGTATACACAAGGATAATTCTGATTTTGTTTTTAAGGAATTGGATATAATTTTGTATTTTCATTGGTTCTTATATTATGTGAGGGCTGCACATATAACACTGTCCCTTTTCTCTGTAGGTCCACAATGGACTGGTTTAGGGGAGCAGTGCTAATAACTTTGCTCCTCGGTGGTAAGTCATTTTCTCTAAATAGCCCAATTACTGACGCCATGTTCAACTCTGCTCAGGAGAGAGATCAGATGCCCCAGATGCCCATTCCCATCTCCATCCTGAGCAACATCCGAACCCTTCTCTGTTTCCCTTCTGCTATCTCTCTGTACAGATATGGTACCAGTAGATAAAGGTCCGATTCTAGCTGACAATATGGGTCCCTTAGACCGATTCAGCAGCTTATCGGCCCGTGTATGGGCACCAACAATGGACCTGTCCGACTGACATCTGGCCTGAAATTGGCCAGATCTTGATCGGCCCAATTTCATTTATAGATGGATCAGAGACCTCATCGGTTCATTGATGTGGTCCCCGAACTGATGGACGCCTATACCCGTCGTCTTAATTCGATCAGGGCCAAACAACCGAATTAGCCCAATATCGCCCACCCATAGGTCGGGATACCAGGAGAAGATCCGCTCACTTGGCAATCTCGCCAAGCGAGCAGATCTTAGCATGTATGGCCACCTTAATACATAACCTACTACCCAAAGTTGCTTCTAAGTGTACTTTGGTATGTCTCTTTATTCTAGCCTTCCTGCTTATGATTTAGATGGTTTGGCCCACTTTGGTTAGTGCTAAAGGCTGCCATACATGGGCCAATTCTAGCTGCTGCTATCAGTCCCTTAGACCATTTCGGCAGCTAATAGGCCCTTGTATGGGCACTAAAGGTGGGGTTGTCCGGCCAACATCTGGCCTTAAATCAGCCAGATATCAATCAGGCAGGTTTGATTTTTAGTCGGATCAGGGGCCGCATAACATCGTTGATGCAGTTTCCGAACCAATGGACACCTATAACCGTCGTTCTAATTCGATCATTTGGCCCCAGGGCTAAATAACTGAATTAGCCTGATATCGCTCACCCATAGGTGGGGATATCGGAAGAAAATCCAGTCGCCAAGCAAGAGGATCTTAGCGTGTATGGCCACCTTAACTTGAAGAAAAATAGGTCAGGAGTAGGCAAAGTGCAATTAATTTAGCAAACAACATGTTTCAAGCTTCACGGGAACTGATAAAGGGCACACAAAGCCTGAAACATCTCCTCATCCCTTATGGAGTTCACTATACCCCTGACACAAGAGCTGCAGCAGTTACGGGTGCAACTGCATGACCCTTAGTGATCATTTAAGAGCCACTTGTGGAAGACCAGGATTGGTGTGGAGTAGGGATGCACCGAACCCAGTTTTTCAGGGTTCGGCCGAACCCCCATGTTCGTGTGGTGACATTTAACCCTTCAAATTAGGATTCAGATTCAGTTCAGCCAGGACCATGGATTCGGCCGAATCCAAACCCTGCTGAAAAAGGCCAAATCCTGGCCGAATACTGAAATGAATCCTGGATTTGGTGCATCCCTAGTTTGGAGACTAGTGAAGGTTGACCCAAGGCAGCCTTGTCTTTACCACTCACCCTAGGTTAGGCAGTAAACACAGTTCTGTTATGGTGTACACCTATCCATGCTCCGTAACCTTGCAAACAAGTTAGGGGATGGATAGTGGGCAAGAGGTGGTCCTCCTTTGTGCCTCCCCCACCCACCACTCATTAATACGGCGCTCCTGAACCAGACGCACTGTATTCATGGGACACACATGGGAAGGGGGCTGGAGGTGTTATGCCTATATTAGCGTGCAACACATGGTGCAAAGTAGAATTTTGTTTGCACTTTGCACCCTGCCTGGCACATCCTAAATGACCTCTAACATTTATTAGACATTGTTTATTGGGGGTTATCAACCTTTCGGTCCAAGCAAGAAGATGTCTGGGCAAAGGTCCTCTTGCTGTTAGTGTTGATAATTTCACTCATGTATAAGTCCCATGAGTGCTCAGATTTATATATATATATATATATTATAATTATAAATGTTTTGTTCATTTGTGTGAGCTGAGCTTCTCATTTCTTTCTTAGAATTCCAAATATCCCAAGGAAGTGCAGGTAAGGGATGAACGTATCAATGTATCATTTCTCAACCATGTTCATAAAGTGAAACTGCCTACTGACCCCGGCCACTTTCCTTACCTTCTCTAGTCCTACACAAATGCAGACTAACACAATAATGACATTTAGTCTGGACCCTCCCCATCTATCTCCACCCATAAAACATGATTGGCTCTACTGAGCCTGTTCCACCTCTGTGCAGCTGTTGGATCTGGGAGAATGAACCATAAACGGCTCTTGGCTCACTCTTTGGTTCATCCCTTACTGTGGCCTCTTATAATCTATCAAAAAATATATATCTTTTCTTGATCTTTCTGCCCAAGCATAGCCTAAATCAACCCTAAAACCTGCCCCCAACCCCACCTCCATCTCTCATCTCCACCCACATGGAAGTATTTGCCCTATCTGCAAACCCAGTTAGCCAGTGTGGCTCCTTCCCAGCTCCTGGTTCAGACATTTCACACCAACATCTACAACAAAAACATCCTTATATCTTATGTATTATGACAGCATCATATATAATAATAATAATAATAATAATAATAATAATAATAATAATAATAATAATAATAATATCTTTTTAAATTGTTGTAGAAAAATGGAAAATGCGTGGACAAGTCTCATCCGGCCCAATGAAAATGGAAGGCCGTGAGTATTCATTGGCTCTTTATGTGCTTATTGTGTCTCATTTCATTGGCTCCCACCATAACAATGGGTTACAAGGGTTGAGTGCACCCACTGTACCTTCTCTCAAAGATGATCTATATTCTATATGTGCAGATACAAGTGCAGTCATCAGTATCGACCAATGAGCACTTTGCTTTGAACTGTGTATTACAAGTTGTAAAATGAAAGCCAAGGTCCCATTGGCTGCTACTTGTAACCTTGTTGGTGCAGTTTAACACCTGTGTTTGTTAATCAGCCGTACAGACCAGGGCTAAGGGCATTTTGCATTTCTTAATCTCCATTTTATTCACACAAAATGTACGTGTAATTATAGGTGTTATTTTTCCTACTTTTATAAAGCCTTTTTGGAACAATTTTCATTTTTTTTCTGAACTGTTTTCTCCTTTGCTTTAGAGTCTATGGGTCGAGGACAAGAACAGCAAAGTAATTCATTTTTCATAACTAGCAAATTTCCTTTAGAGTTACATTTAATATTATTTATGTGTGTACAGGTATGGGACCTGTTATCCAGAATGCTCGGGACCTGGGGTTTTCCGGATAAGGGATCTTTCCATAATTTGGATCTCCATAAATTAAGTTTGTTAATAATCATTTAACCATGAAATAAACCCAATAGGGCTGTTCTGCCCCCAATAAGGGGTAATTATATCTTAGTTGGGATCAAGTACAGGTACTGTTTTATTATTACAGAGAAAAGGGAATCATTTAACCATGAAATAAACCCAATAGGGCTGTTCTGCCCCCAATAAGGGGTAATTATATCTTAGTTGGGATCAAGTACAGGTACTGTTTTATTATTACAGAGAAAAGGGAATCATTTAACCATGAAATAAACCCAATAGGGCTGTTCTGCCCCAATAAGGGGTAATTATATCTTAGTTGGGATCAAGTACAGGTACTGTTTTATTATTACAGAGAAAAGGGAATCATTTAACCATGAAATAAACCCAATAGGGCTGTTCTGCCCCAATAAGGGGTAATTATATCTTAGTTGGGATCAAGTACAGGTACTGTTTTATTATTACAGAGAAAAGGGAATCATTTAACCATTAAATAAACCCAATAGGGCTGTTCTGCCCCAATAAGGGGTAATTATATCTTAGTTGGGATCAAGTACAGGTACTGTTTTATTATTACAGAGAAAAGGGAATCATTTAACCATGAAATAAACCCAATAGGGCTGTTCTGCCCCAATAAGGGGTAATTATATCCTAGTTGGGATCAAGTACAGGTATTGTTTTATTATTACAGAGAAAAGGGAATCATTTAACCATTAAATAAACCCAATAGGGCTGTTCTGCCCCAATAAGGGGTAATTATATCTTAGTTGGGATCAAGTACAGGTACTGTTTTATTATTACAGAGAAAAGGGAATCATTTAACCATTAAATAAACCCAATAGGGCTGTTCTGCCCCCAATAAGGGGTAATTATATCTTAGTTGGGATCAAGTACAGGTACTGTTTTATTATTACAGAGAAAAAGGAAATCATTTTTAAAAATTAGAATTATTTGCTTGGAGTCTATGGGAGATGGCCTTTCCGTAACAGGTTTCCAGATAAGGGATCCCATACCTGTACCTTTCTATTTTGACTTCCTCCAGCCCGGCCTTCAAGCTGATCTGTTCCCTAGGGCCCAATCACCCTAACTAGTGGCTTGAATGCCCCAACTAGGGTATAGGGTTATTTTTACCCCCTCAGAGCTGCTGATTGATTTTAGGTGAAAAAAATGCACATTTTCTGAAAAAAAAAACTCAAATAAAGGTAAGAAAGCGCATTCTCGTGCACCTCAACCCTTTATAAATGGGAAACATTTTTGTATTTTGGAAAAAAAAATTCATTTTTATTTCAGAAACAACTTGAACTTGAGAAATCTGCCATAGGGCAGAATGATATCTTCGTAAATGAGCCCTAATGGGTGGTGTCTAGGGGCTTTTTTGGGTGCTTATGCAGCAACAATGCTCTGTCCCATTAGCCTAAAATTGGGGCAAATGATCTTTTGCTTAGGGGACTGTCCTGTGGTTGCTGTAGAACAATAGGGGACATTCAATATATATATATAATGCAGACAATTGTTTTGTTCATTAAATAACATATGTGTGAGCTGAACGTCTCATCTATTTTCTAGCATTCAAATTGCCTGATGGAAGTGGAGGTACGGCATGAATGTATCAATGTATTACTTCTTATCCTTATTTATTTTATATTATATAAAGCGAGATTTATGTATGTATGTATGTATATCTTTATTTATAAAGTGCTACTTATGTACGCAGCGCTGTACAGTAGAATACATTAATACAAACAGGGGGTTAATAAGATAATAATAGATAAATACAAAGTATAACCATAAATACAAATAAATACAAGATACAGTTGCAATAAGTTAAGAGTCAAAGACACAAGAGGATGGAGGTCCCTGCCCCGTAGAGCTTACAATCTATATGGGAGACTTATTATATTAGCCTACTGTACCTGGCTACTGGCCTTTCCTTGCCTCCTCTAGTCCCACACAAATACAGACTAACACAACACCAACAAATAATAACATCTTGTCTCAACCCCCCATCTAAACTCCACCCATAACACCTGATTGGCTCTACTGAGCCCATTCCATCCATCTGTGCAGCTATTGGATCTGGGAGAATGAACCATAAATGGCTCCTTGCTCACTCTTTGGTTCATCCCTTATTGTGGCCTCTAATAATCCGTGTAATCAAAAAAATATATATCTTTCCTTGATCTTTCTTAATTGCGCCCAAGCATAGCCTAAATCAACCCTAAAACCTGCCCCCAACCCCACCTCCATCTCTCATCTCCATCCACATGGAAGTATTTGCCCTATCTGCAAACCCAGTTAGCCAGTGTGGCTCCTTCCCAGCTCCTGGTTCAGACATTTCACACCAACATCTACAACAAAAACATCCTTATATCTTATGTATTATGACTGCATCATATATAATAATAATAATATTTTTTTAAATTGTTGTAGAAAAATGGAAAATGCATGGACAAGTCTCATCCGGCCCAATGAAAATGGAAGGCCGTGAGTATTGATTGGCTCTTTATGTGCTTATTGTGTCTCATTTCAATAGCTCCCACCATAACAATGGGTTACAAGGGTTGAGTGCACCCACTGTACCTTCCCTCAAAGATGATCTATATTCTATATGTGCAGATACAAGTGTAGTCATCAGTATCGACCAATGAGCACTTTGCTTTGAACTGTGTATAACAAGTTGTAAAATGAAAGCCAAGTTCCCATTGGCTGCTACTCGTGACCTTGTTGGTGCAATTCAGCCGTACAGACTAGGGCTAAGGATATTTTGTATCTCTTAATCTGCATTTTATTCACACAAAATGTACGTAGAATAATAGAGGACATTCAATATATATATATATATAATTCACATTGTTTTGTTCCATAAATAACATGTGTGTGAGTTGAGCGTCTCATTTATTTTCTAGAATTCAAAATGCCCGATGGAAGTGGAGGTACGGCATGAATGTATCAATGTATCCCTGCTTATCCTTATTTATTTTATATTATATAAAGACATCTTGGCTCAACCCCCTATCTAAACTCCACCCATAACACCTGATTGGCTCTACTGAGCCCCTTCCCTCCGTCTGTGCAGCTGTTGGATCTGAGAGAATGAACCATAAATGGCGCTTGGCTCTTTGGTTCATTCCTAATTGTGGCCTCTAATAATCCGTGTTATCAAAAAAAAAAAATATTTTTTTGTTGCCCGCATCTATTTTTTTGTCACCCACTTTTTTTACGTGACCACGCCCAATTTTGGAGGGACCACGCCTTTTTTTGACACATCCGCACCTTTTGATGTGACCGCACCCTTTTTACGCGACCTCGCCCAATTTGCCACGCAGCAAAAAAATTAAAAAATTCAGCGCGACAAATTTTTTGGGCAAATTTTCACGGAATGCCACCAATGGCGGAATGCGTAAATTTGCTGTGAATCCTTCCCTGATGAAAAAATTCGCTCATTACTAATCTTTCTTAATTGCGCCCAAGCATAGCCTAAATCAACCCTAAAACCTGCCCCCCACCTCCATCTCTCATCTCCACCCACATGGAAGTATTTGCCCTATCTGCAAACCCAGTTAGCCAGTGTGGCTCCTTCCCAGCTCCTGGTTCAGACATTTTACACCAATATCTTCAACAAAAACATCCTTATATCTTATGTATTATGGCAGCATCATGTATAATATAAATATATTTTTTTAAATTGACATGTAGAAAAATGGAGAATGCATGGACAGTTCTCATCGGGCCCAATGAAAATGGAAGGCCGTGAGTATTCATTGGCTCTTTATGTGCTTATTGTGTCTCATTTCATTACCTCCCACCATAACAATGGGTTACAAGGGTTGAGTGCACCCACTGTACCTTCTCTCAAAGATGATCTATATTCTATATGTGCAGATACAAGTGCAGACATCAGTATTGACCAATGAGCACTTTGCTTTGAACTGTGTATTACAAGTTGTAAAATGAAAGCCAAGGTCTCACTTGGTACCCTGAGTAATCCAGAGAATAAGGCCTCCTTCAGCCTCCGGTCCCTTAGCGCTTACACCTACTTCTCAGGTGGAGCACTAACCCCCATATGTAATAAAAGGCACTAAGTCTCATTTATAAGGCCTTGGTACCCTGAGTAATCAAGCCAATGTGGCCTCCTTCAGCCTCCGGTCCCTTAGCACTTACACCTACTTCTCAGGTGGAGCACTAACCCCCATATGTAATAAAAGGCACTAAGTCTCATTTATAAGGCCTTGGTACCCTGAGTAATCAAGCCAATGTGGCCTCCTTCAGCCTCCGGTCCCTTAGCACTTACACCTACTTCTCAGGTGGAGCACTAAACCCCATATGTAATAAAAGGCACAAAGTCTCATTTATGGGGCCTTGGTACCCTGAGTAATCCAGATAATGTGGCCTCCTTCAGCCTCTGGACCCTCAGCACTGACACCTACCTCTCAAGTGGAGCACTTAAAGTCTAACATATGGCAAACCTCCTCTTTTTATCAGCTAGAAAGCATGACATCCCCTAATATCCCACAACCAATGGGAGTATACCTCCTAAAGGGCAAAGGTCACCCCTATGTCTTATTCTGTCCAGAAGAAAAAGTTTCTTAGCTCCCACCATATCAGTGGGTTACAAAGGTGGAGAGCACCCGCCGTACCGATGCTCTATATTCTATACGTTGTGGTACAGTGACCCAACAAATAAGTAAAAATGTGAGTTTCTCTTCAAGCTTACATCTCCCACTATGGAGAACTTGAAGGCAAAACTCAAATTTTGACTCATTTGTTGGGTCGCTCTACCACAATGTGCAGATACAAGTACATCAACATCAACCAATAAGAAATTCCTTTTGAACAGTCTATTACAAGTAGTAAAATGAAAGCAAAGCCCTGATTGGAATAAGTCTTGTTTGTGCAATTTAGCACATATCTTTGTTAATCAGCCATACAGACTAGGACTAAGGACATTTTGCTTCCACCAATCTGCGTATTTTCAGAAACATTGTATTTATTGTTATTATTCTTATTTTATAAAGCTTTTTTGGAACAATTTTCATTCTTTTTTTCCTGAACTGTTTTCTCCTTTGTTTTAGAATTTATGGGTCCAGGACAAGAACAGCAAAGTAATTCATATATATATATTATTTATATATATTATATATGTTTTTCCATGTATCTTTCTATTTTGGCCTCCTCCATCCCGGCCTTCAAGCCAACTATTCCCTAAGGCCCAATGACCTTGCTAGCTGCTTGAATGCTTCAACTAATCTGAAACTGGATAAAACCAAAACATAAAACTAATTCAAATCATTTTCAAATCATTTTTTCAAATCATTTTTTTAAATTTATCACGTTGGAACTAAGGATGCACCGAATCCAGGGTTTGGTTCGGGATTCAGCCAAGATTCGGCCTTTTTCAGCTGGATTTGCCCAAATCCAATACAAATCTTTTGGATCTTTTTGTCACATAAACACAGAAGTTGAACTTTTTTTGCCACTCACGGCGATCTTTGACTTCGGTTCGGTATTCGGCTGAATCTTTTACAAAGGATTACTGGTTTGGCCAAATCCAAAAATAGTGGATTTGGTGCATTTCTATTTGAAACTGCCCATTGCTTGCTGCCCACAGCATACACTTTATAAACTAAAATACAATTTATACTGAAAAGTAGATTAATCAACATGAGAAAAAGAATTCTTGCTCAAAATAAAGGCAAGAAAGCGTATTCTCGTGCACCTCAACCCTTTATTAAATGGAAAATGTTTTTGTACTTTGGAAGAAAAACCCGAACTTTGATAATTCTGCCATATGGAAGGTTTCTGTCACCCTAAATGGGCCCTAATGGGTGGTGTCTAGGGGCTTTTTCGGGTGCTTATGCAGCAACTGTAAAATGCCTATTGAAGTCAATGCTCTGTCCTATTAGGGATATGATCTTTTGCTTAGAAGACATTCTTTATATATATATATAATGCACACTTAATTGTTTAGTTCCTTAAATAACATTTGTTTAAGCTGAGCTTCTTATCTATTTTTTAGAAATCCAATTGCCTGATGGAACTACAGGTACGCCATGAATGTATCAATGTATCACTTCTTAACCCTATTTTGTTTCTATTATGTACAGCGAGACTGCCTATTAGCCTACTGTGCTTGGCTACTGGCCTTTCCTTGCCTCCCCTAGTCCTACACAAAGGCAGACTAACACAACACCATCAAATAATGACATTTACTCTCAATCCCTACTCATTTAAACTCCACCCATAACACATGATTTGCATGACTAAACCCATATCATCTGTGCAGCTGTTGGACAGATAAACTGGGAAAATACACCATAAATGGCTCTTGGGCACCATCTTTGGCTCATCATAATCTCATGGCCCCATAGTTAGCCCAACCAATTAATCAATGCTACTTAAGGCTTTGGGACACTTTGGGTCATCATCACAAGTGAAATGTCTTCAACCCCACCCACATAGTTAGCCCAACCAATTAATCAATGCTACTTAAGGCTTTGGAACACTTTGGGTCATCATCCCAAGTGAAATGTCTTCAACCCCACCCACACGGATCTTTTTCCCACATAGTTAGCCCAACCAATTAATCAATGCTACTTAAGGCTTTGGGACACTTTGGGTCATCATCACAAGTGAAATGTCTTCAACCCCACCCACATAGTTAGCCCAACCAATTAATCAATGCTACTTAAGGCTTTGGAACACTTTGGGTCATCATCACAAGTGAAATGTCTTCAACCCCACCCACATAGTTAGCCCAACCAATTAATCAATGCTACTTAAGGCTTTGGAACACTTTGGGTCATCATCACAAGTGAAATGTCTTCAACCCCACCCACATGGATCTTTTTCCCACATAGTTAGCCCAACCAATTAATCAATGCTACTTAAGGTTTTGGGACACTTTGGGTCATAATCTCAAGTGAAATGTCTTCAACCCCACCCACATGGATCTTTTTCCCACATAGTTAGCCCAACCAATTAATCAATGCTACTTAAGGCTTTGGGACACTTTGGGTCATAATCTCAAGTGAAATGTCTTCAACCCCACCCACACGGATCTTTTTCCCACATAGTTAGCCCAACCAATTAATTAATGCTACTTAAGGCTTTGGGACACTTTGGGTCGTCATCACAAGTGAAATGTCTTCAACCCCACCCACACGGATCTTTTTCCCACATAGTTAGCCCAACCAATTAATCAATGCTACTTAAGACTTTGGGTCATAATCTCAAGTGAAATGTCTTCAACCCCACCCACATGGATCTTTTTCCCACATTGTTAGCCCAACCAATTAACCAGTGCTACTTATGGCTTTGGGACCCTGAACCATAAATGTTTCCATACATTGCTTGGATGATCTGATTAGTTCCTTCCCAAAGTTCTAACGCCATCATGTATTATGGCCATTGTGCCCTCAACATCAATTCTTTGTAGCTTTTGTTCGGGTTTAATTTCTTTTTTAATTGTTTTTATGTGTAGGATGGAAAATACAGGGACACTACTCATCCGGCCCAATACAAATGGGAGGCGGTGAGTATACTTAATCTACTTAACCTGTGTCAGTTCTTAGCCAACACCATAGCAATAGGTTCCAAAGGCTGAGCGTACCCACAAAATTACTATTGTTACACTGTCTAGTAAGTTGTCATTTGAGTGTGTAGTTGTGTGGCCCTTAGGTTATAAAAGAAAAGGAAACTATAAGACACTAGGCAATAGTATAAGGCACTAGCACCCAGAACCACATGGAACGTTTGCCTCAGCTAGAGGTGCTTCAGGTTGCTTGAAAAACCTCTGGACCAACATTGAGGACAGGTAAAGGTTAAAATACAAACTAGCTGGGGCAGGGCAAGTCACAGAGTAGGCATCGCGTGTGACCCTTCTGCTCATTATGGGCCTTTGCTGTATTGACCCAAGAAGGGTGTTGTAGTATCAAGAGTATAAAGAGGTGGAATCTCACTCAAACATTGGGGACAGGAAGATACCACAATGAATGACATCCAGGTATAGTTCTAACACTAGCAACTTTTCTTGCTCACTCATTCTGTCTTTCTTACACCCCTACAGTGGACTATGGAGTGGTCAGTAACTGATTCTTGTTTATGGGGCCGTAAATAATCCAAAGAATGGGGCCTCCTTCAGCCTCTGGACCATCAACACCTAGAGCTTTAACCACCATACGTAATAAAAGGCACTAAGTTTGTCCAGGAACAGTAACCCATAGCAACCAATCAGATGTTTGTTTTTAAAGAGGTGACCAGTAAATGCTAGCTGCTGATTGGTTGCTATGGTTTACTGCTCCTGGGCAAACTTAGTTCCTTTTATTACATAACCCCATAAGAGCCTAACATACAGTATGGCAATCCTTCTTCTTTTTATAAACTAGAGAGCAAGACATCTTATAATATCCCACAACCAATGGAAGGCCACCCCTATGTCAAGAAGAAATACTGATTTTACTCCCTTACATATATAAGTATTTCTACTTAATAAATGAAATACAAGTGGGCAAATATGTGAATATGTTATGCCTTGAAACACTGATACATGCCTGTATTATTGTACTTAGGAGAATGGACCATAGGAGGTGAAAAACCAGAGGGAACAATGGAATATATTATGGGTAAGTTTATTAGATAGAAGAGGTCACACATGGTGAGAATGAACATTGCAGCTGAGCCTTCTCTACATAGCAAAGTAGAACGTTGTTTAACATTATGGATGTCAAATGTAAAGCAATTTATGATGTATTTGGGGACAAAAACTCTCTTGGAAACTTGGATGTGCTGAGGTTTAGGAAAATCCACTCAAATAACAGACTAGGCCAGAGCAGTTTTGGAATGGCCCACCAGGATACCAGAAAAACACCTGGGGATGTTCCTATTTACCCACCATTTGGCTTTGTATTCCTATAGCATGGACATTTCCCCATTTCTGTATTGGAACAAAGAGGAGAAATGGAGGGAAGGATAGGTAGGAAGAGTTACCCAGACTGATTCCACACACAGAACTTGACCATGCAAGTAACTTGGGCACCAGTAATTCTTAAAAATGAATGAAACTCTTTATTGATGTAAAAGCTTCTCAGTCTGTTTGATAGATGCTGATCAGATGGTACAGGCATCATTAACTTTACAGTTACCTCAAAAGCTTTTATCCTTCAGATATTACTTTTGAGCTGTAGCGTTCTCTAAAGCCTATAGGTAGCACTCACTGCCTTGGAAAACCTATTCTCAGTGCTAGGCAAAGCTCACAGTAGTCCCATAATCCAGGAATCTTCTATCCCCAAGCCTGACTTCTTGGGTCCCTATACTGGTGGCATTGATACCCTAACCCTTCCTGGCCTCCTTGTTGGAGCCTCTGGCTCTCACTTTTACAGTGACCTATTACAAATCTTCCTAACACTTACTTTGGGACTTCTAGGATCTACCCCCGTCCCAAGTCCTTCAACCCACCTCCTTCTTCAGCCAAAAGAGAAAGGACATGTGGTGCCTTCCCCCTATATAAACTAAGGAATTCTGGCCAGGAAAATACTTTAACCCAGGAATGGAAAATATTTCCCCCATCCCAACTGTAAATTAGGTGCAGCCCTTAGCCAGAAATAAAGTTTGACAAAACCCTTACCCCCTACATTAGTATGTAAAGAGAAGAGACTAGGCCAGTGGTTCTCAACCTTCCTAATGCCGTGACCCTTTAATACAGTTCCTCATGTTGTGGTGACCCCCAATCATAAAATTATTCCTAAGAAATATGTGTTTTCCCATGGTCTTAGTCGACCCCCCAAAGGGGTCCCGACCCACAGGTTGAGAACCGCTGGACTAGAAGATTAAAGAAGTCTAGGGGAGAGCTTAGTGTGGGGAGTGGCCTGATAGTCCAGATTTGAAGTGTGAAGCTTTTTATTGGTTTTTAATGGCATTTATTGATTTACTTTACAGGAGAAACTGCAGTCGGCCGAGAATTCATCACGGCTTTCATGCAGAACCATGGCGTCAAGGAAGCTGCAAAACTTGAGCTTTTCGTGACTGCCTCTTCCGCTCTCGCCTCAGTCACTATCATCATTAACAATTCTGATTTCAAGAAAGAGCTAATGGTTAAGAAGGGTGAAACAGTGACCGTTCCCATCCCTGAATCCGCTGAGGTGCGAGGAAAAGACACTTTGTCAGAGTCGGTGATCGTTCAGTCAGATAACGAGGTGACGGTTGTTTCCCGAAATTCGAAATATGCCAGCGGTGATACAGCTTTGGTTTACCCTGTGGATCGGTTGGGAACCGAATATTATCTATTCACCCCTCCATTTGACTCTCGGGATTCCTTTAAAGAAGTTGCTTTCATAGCCTATGCCAATCTAACAAAGATTGATATCTATCTTAGCGGAGCTGTGACTTACCAAGGAAAGGACTATGCCAAGGGAAGCAAGCTAACAGTGTCCCTGCAGCCTTACCAAGTTCTGCAACTTCAGAGCACTGATGACCTTTCAGGGAGTAGGGTGGTCTCAGAGTATCCGATAGCTGTCCTATCCGGTCACACATGTTCCAAGAAATACGGGGACTGCGACCACGTCTATGAACAGCTCTTACCGGTCTACAGCTGGGGCACTACATTCTATATCCCAGGCTTGTCCTTTCAACCTAAATCTGATATTGTTTTCGTTGTTGCCTCCAAAGATACCACAATTAATTACCAGTCTGGGACACAAAAGGATAAGAAAAATGTAGGAGCAGGAGAAGTGACTCAGTTTGAAGTTTCCCAGAAATCACCTTTGTCCCTAGACGCTAATCAGAAAATCCAAGTCTTCTTCTACGGCACTGGTGGGAAATTCCAAGACAAAATATTTGGCGTCTTCCTCTCCCGCATTCCTTCCACAACATCCTATGGCGTGGAGTACGAAATCATTGGGCAAAACAACATGGACGTCAATCTGGCCGTGATCATAATCAAAACCTCGAGTCGGGCAGCGATCACTTATGATGGGAAACCGTTAGAAGGAGTCCAGTGGCAAGAGTTCCCCGGATCCGACTATTCTTGGGCAGAATATAATTACGGCAGTGGCTTCAGTTCTCACGTAATGGCTCATCCTACAGATTCATTCGGTTTGCTGAGCATCGGCTACTCTCCAAGTACAGCTTATGGATCAGTGGCCGCCGTTACTCGTGGTAAATAACTATTTTTTGCATTTCTTCTAATATTTGAACCTCTGATTTTTTTCAAACGATTGGCCCAATATCTGTAGTAATAAGTCAAATCACCTGGACTTGCTGTGTTTTTTTGAAGACGATTCACCAGTCATCCAACTGGCTTTCTCGATTCCGAATTGAATTGAGAAAGCCAGTTGGATAACCCGGCGAAACGTCTTTCTTGCCCGAGTGGCCTTTATTAAATAATAAAATGTTTGGAGTTAAGTTTTTGGAGTCTTTTGGAGTTAAGTTTGGAGTTAAGTGCCAAACTTTTTATTATTTAAGAAACCTCCATGGGAAAAAAAACCCTCAACTAACAGGGTATTTCTGCCCAAAACCTTGCCTGAGTTCCTTAACTCATAATTTCCTTCATGATTGGTTGAGCCGAAAGGCTTGAGCAAACTTAGATCCGCCCCTTGGTCTTTTTTAAAAAATCATCAAATAACCATTAAAAAAATGTGAAAATTGTGAAAATATTTCTGTAGATTTCTACATTTCCCATTCTGGTCCTTTTGTGTCATAGAAATCTGCTTGTATTCTAAAAATTCATGTCATTTTTGTAGGACCAGAATTTGGTGGATTTTCATGGATGCAAGGTAATATTTTTTAATTTCTTCTATTAGAATATATCATATAAATGCATACGCCCAACTGAGAGCGGCAAATCCCTAAATTTTCAGTTTCTATTGGTCTGGTATGGTTAAACAGTATACACAATCTGGGGCTGTTGCTGCTAAAGTATTGGGAAATACCTATGCTGCCATATAGTTTTATATTATAGTTTTAGTTATATTTTTGTACAGTTACAATAATGGGAAGGACTACAAGCCCTAAACCTACAGACTTTTTCCTCTATGTACAAACCTGTATTTTCTACACACTTAGGGGGTTATTTATGAATATAGTTTTTTTTCCCTCAATTCAAATTATTTTGCATTAAAAAACATGAAATTGAATTATGATTAAAAAAGAGCATATTCAATATTTATTAAGCAAACAAAAAATAAAACACGCAAAAAACTCTGTAAAACATCGGCATCTAAAAGCATGTGAGGTCATCAAGAAGTCAGTGGGAGCTATGCAAGTTAAAAATTTTTAACTTTATTTAGTCAATTTATACTTTTTGAGTTTTTTTTTGAAAATTCTGAATTTGAGTTATTTGACTTATTCCATCACGTTATTATCCTTCACTCCACATTCACATAGCAAAAAAAAAAATTAGAGCTATTTTGATTTTGGTGGATGTCCGAGAAAAATCAATGCAAAATAAATGCAACAAGGTTAGGGGGCACATTTACTAACCCACGAACGGGCCGAATGCGTCCGATTGCGTTTTTTTCGTAATGATCGGTAATTTTGTGATTTTTTTCGTATTTTTTGCGATTTTTTTCGGCGTCTTTACGATTTTTGCGTAAAAACGCAAGTTTTTCATAGCCATTACGAAAGTTGCGCCTTTTAAGTGTTAACGCTACGAAAAAATCGCGACTTTGCGCAACTTTCGTAATGGCAACGAAAAACACACGTTTTTACGCAAAAATCGTAAAGACGCCAAAAAAAATCGCAAAAAATACGAAAAAGTCGCAAAATGTTCGTTTCCAATCGGAATTTTTACAATTCGGATTCGAAATCGTGTCTTAGTAAATCAGCCCCTAAGTGTTTTCTTTAGGGATTCACCGAATCTACTTTTTCGGATTTGACCGAACCCCCGAATTTTCATCTTCCGTGTTTACGTGACAAAAAGTCACATGATTTTTAGTATTTGGATTCAGTCCGGCAAGAGCGTGGATTCGGCCGAATATGAATTCTGCCGAAAAAGGCTGAATCTTGGCTAAATCACGAACCGAATACTGGATTCCTGGATCCCTAGTTTTCTTATGATGGTTATTATGAACCTGAGATTTATAATATTAAATCAGCCCCATAATTCTAGAGGCAAATTTATTAATTTTTTTCTGAATTTCCAAACTCGAATGTGCACTTAATTATGAAATAACTTGAAATAAGAAAACTCAGTCACATAAAAATGTGAAAGTTCAACTCGAACGCAGATAAATATAACCTTCTATCCTTTATTTTCTGACAAATGTAATTAAAAAATAGATTGAATTGTGTTGAATTTAATTTGTTTGACATCTTTGTGCTTAATAAATCTCCGATTTGAGTTTTTACAGCAAAAACTTGAATTTGTGAATTAGAATGTTGAAAAATCTACCCCATAGTCTCACCTATGATAACATAAACAGTATTAGAATTAGACAAAACATTAATGCATTCAACGAGTTGCCTATTGAAATAATCTTTCCTCTTTCTTCGGTCCATTCTGTGTTTCAAGCAGAATTCTAACTACTCATTTACTAAATAACCTTTTCTTTTTATATTGCACATAAAAATTGTATATTGCCCTATTGTCCTTCTTCATGCACTGTTAAATAATGTGTATTATATTATAGTACCAGATTAAGCAGGACGTTCAGGTGTTGGGGCATTAAAGACTATAAAGGTTTATTCTATTTTCCGAACCTGAATTAATTATTCTGGAACAACATGCAACTTTTTAAAATAATTTTGGTTCAGTTTAAATATTTATACTTTTTTCCTTTTTAGGACATATGATTCAACCAGGAGCACCAGGAATACCAATGGGACCAGGGGGGGGTATGTATGGGGGTATGTTTATATAGGATAACTGATCATTAAGGGGCAGATTTTTCATCAGTCAAATTTAAACCCACCTGATTTGAGTTTCTGGTTTTTTTTTTTTTTTCTTTTAAATCATTTACAGCATGGAAAAACATGGAAAATTCATGTAGCAGTCAAAGAGAGTTGTATTTTTGTAAATTCAATCTATTTTCCAATGTGGATGTGACTGTCATTGGGGCTGATTTACTAATCCACAAATCCTAATCCGAATGAGAAAAATTCGGATTAGAAAATGAACATTTTGTGACTTTTTCGTATTTTTTACGATTTTTTTTGTCGCCGTTACGACTTTTTCGTAGCCGTTACGACTTGCGCGAATTGTCGCGACTTTTTCATAGCCATTACAAATTTCGGGAATTGTCGCGACTTTTTCATAGCCATTATGACTTTAGTGAATTGTCACGACTTTTTCATAGCCATTACGACTTTCGTGAATTATCGCGACTTTTTCATATTGAGCGCTCGAAAAATTTGCGACAATTCGGGAAAAAGTCGCAAAATACCGATCATTACGAAAAAAACGCATTCGGACGCTTTTCGGACGTTCGTGGATTAGTAAATGTGCCCCAATTATTGTGTCAATGGTTTTTTTTTTTCACAAATTTGATAAGAATCCAAAAAATCTACTAGGCAGATTAAGCCAAATCAAAAATGTTAAATTGTTTTTCACATTTGAAAAAAAATTGTAAATTGAGAGGCAAATTTATCAGAATTTGACATTTTGAATGGTTGACTTGTTTCAGAGTTTGAAACAAATAAAAACTTGAATCTTCAATTTGCCCTTATTTATTAAAAAAACCTCAAAGTCATAGCTTAAAAATGTAAAAAAAAAAAACAACTGAATGCAGTGAAATCACATTCTACCCCTCATTTTCAATGAGTTTGCCAGGTTTTGTATTGTGCTAAAAATGCAATTTAAAAAATGGTTTGAATGAGACTTTTTTTTTTCTTTTTTTGTATTAGACTATTTCATCCAAGGACCACCAGGAGGACAAGTGGAACATAGGATAAGTATGTTTATTTAATATTATTATATTTTGCTCTTGAAGCAATGGGTTTTGGTCTCTACAGTGTCCTTTTATTAACCCTTCATAAACCTGTTGCACCATTTATGTAAACCTGGGTACTGTCTGGGGCTCTTGTATTCCTGAACACTTTGTTAGGGAGGTTAAAGGGCCAGTAAAAGCCCATCAAAAACAGTTCTGCATTAAATTGAATATACTGTTACCCAGCACTGGTAGAAAAAGTGTGATAGCCTTGGAAGTAGTGATGGGCGAAATGTTTCACCATTGGCAGATTATTTCGCGAGACGGATGAAAACATTCGCTGCAGAAAAATTTGTCGCACGTCCAAAAATTGTCGCCGGCGTCAAAAAAGAATAGTTGCGGGCATCAAAAGAATAGCCGCGCGATGAAATAATAGCCACGGGAGACAAAAGAATAGCCGTGGGCGACAAAATAATAGCCGCGCGACAAAAGAATAGCCGCGGGCGACAAAACAATTGCCGTGCGACAAAATAATAGCCACGTGCGACAAAACAATAGCTGTGTGACAAAATAATAGCCGCGGGCGACAATTTTTTTTGCCGCACTACATTTTTTGCCATTTCGCGGATCTTTTGAAAGATTCGCAAATTTTTCGGCGAAACGGAACAGATTCGCTCATCACTACCTGGAAGCACTAGCGATGATCACAGCAACTCAAATTGATATTGGGTATAGGAACACACATGTATAGCAAAGAACTGATGAACTCTGTAAAATACAATACGCTAAGGGGCACATTTACTAAAATTCGTTTTTTTGCTGGGCTTAAAACACAATATGGTATAAATTCAGAGTAACCACGATAATTTCTGATGTGGAAATCACTAAATTTTAGCGCCAAAAAGTTTGTAAACGCCACAAAAACCTTTATGGCTTTGATGCCTTCCATGTGATTCAATGGCACGCGACAGATCAAACCAAAGTGTTACGAATTCAGAAATATTCCTATTCTTTGCGCAAACTACGATTTTTTTCATCGAAATTTACCGAAAACCACGGAATTTCAACGAAAATTGTACTCCGAAATGTTCTATCATTTAGAAAAAATACGAATTTATCTGAAAACTGTTTAGTAAATGGGCCCCTAAGTATACAGGAAGATAAAGGAATGTCAGTCATGGCTTTCTACAGAGTTTTAGAATAAAATCCTCCCTTGGGACCTGGATTAGATGCTCCTTTGGGGCAGGATCTATGGGTAAGATGAGTAATCTCTCTAACATCCTGCATAAAGGTGTTGGCAATATAAATAAAATATAAATTATGGTCATACCCTTACCTATTTGACCCGCAGTGCCTTAATATACCATGTGACCAGTAATATATCAAAATAATGGCTTCCCTGGGATAATATTTACTGACCTTGTTGTAAAATAAAATAAAAACACAGCAACATGTTTTGTTTTATGAACTTTTCAAGAATAAATATTCACCTAAATGGTTTATAGTGTCAGGGAACATGGACTATCTTTAAATGATTTTTTTTTTTTTTTTTCTTATTAGAATACATCTTACAACCAGGACAACAAGGTAAGCTAGGGGAACTTGAAGGTACTGGGCAAAAATATGTGTATATAAATGTAATAAAAATAATAAATTGCACCAGTTTACATTCTATTCTGAAATGGTTATTTCCATCTATAACTATGGGGCAGGGGGTTCTCATATAATATCCGGTGGCATTGGAGTCTATCAACAGTATATATGATTTTATATTTTTGAAAATGTATGACACAGGCAGCTTTGATACAGTTGATAGAACTTGAAGATGACTTCTAATATATCTATATATATATATATATATATATATATATGATAAGAGAATTTTTAATTTCCTATAAGCTATTATTTTTAATACCTGTTTGTTATATTTGTAGTACCTGGTTTTGCAATGCCGGGCATGGAAGGTAATTCTAAAAGCTTATTTTGTTTCTAAAGAATCTGTTCTAAAAGAATAGTCGTGGGCGTCAAAAGAATAGCTGGGCGACTAAATAATAGCCGCAGGCGACAAAATAATAGCCGCGGGCGACAAAATAATAGCCACGGGCAACAAAAGAATAGCCGTGCGACAAAATAATAGCCACGCCCGACAAAAGAATAGCCGCGGGCGACAAAAGAATAGCCATGTTACAAAATAATAGCCGCGGGCGACGAAATAATAGCCGCAGGCAACAAAATTATAGCCGCGGGCGACAAAAGAATAGCCGTGCGACGAAATAATAGCCGCGGCCGACAAAAGAATAGCCGCGGGCGACAAAAGAATAGCCATGTTACAAAATAATAGCCGCGGGCGACAAAATAATAGCCGCTGGCGACAAAAGAATAGCCGTGCGACAAAATACTAGCCGCGGGCGACAAAATAGTAGCCGCGGGCGACAAAAGAATAGCCATGCGACAAAATAAAAGCCGCGTGCGACAATTTTTTTTGCCGCATGAGATTTTCGCCGTTTTGCGAATTTTTTACAGATTCGCTCATCACAGTTGTCAGTGTTTAGGCTTTTGGACCAAGTAAAAGCAACACTTTTATTTGTTAAAAAACTCATGCAGGCCCAAAGGCTTTAATAATCATAAATAAGCTTCTATTTATCATTCAGCTTTTAAGTGGCAAAGTTTTTATTTGCTACAAAAACCCGTTCAGAAAAAAAATAATGAAAGTTGAAGTTTTCCGGCCCAAAACCCAGCGTCGGGTAGGATGGGTGGGTTTCCTTGCCCAAAGTCTCAAACAATCATATAGAGGGTCCCTGGGGGCAGTTTCGGACTGGGACCCCAGGGGCCCACCAGAAAACTTTAGACCATGGGCCCACTCTCCAAAATATTTTTCCTCCTTTCCTAACTCCACATCTTTATTCTCCTATTATTTTTAATTAGATGCTGGCGTCTATCCTTCTTCTTCCTCTTTCTTCCCATTCAGAAATAGCAAATGACCATGAAACAGGCCAAATGGTCAGGAGCAGGGGGGCCCACTGACACCTGGGCCCACCGGGAGTTTTCCTGGTATCCTAGTGGGCCAATCCGACACTGCCTGGGGGCAGATTTATCAAAACGTGATTTAGGTCTTAATACAGAAAACTCCCCCACGTTCTATTCATTCCAATGGGATTTTAGAAGCGTATTTATCAATGGGTGAAGGTTAGAACTCAGCTTTTGGTAAATACGCTTCTAAAAATCCCATAGGAATGAATAGACCATGAGTGAAATTTTATGTACTAAGAACTAAAATCACATTTTGATAAAGTCCTTATTTTATCTTCAAATTGAGTTGACCCAGCAAAAATGAGCACATCATCTTGCAAAGGAGATTGGGTGGGGGTGTATATCCTTATTAGATGTTGCACAAAGTACTGGGCATTCAGTAACATATTGGGGCTTATTGCTATGGCTGCCGAGGGCAGCCATAGCAATAAGCCCCATTATGTTACTGAATGCTCAGTACTTTCTTCAATGTCTATTAACAAGAAGAACATTGGCCTACAAGCTGGAAAAGGTTCTTTCTCCATCAATGTTGGAGGGTTCTGCTCAACTGTAAGGGACTATAGGCCTCAATATAAGGACAGAACCAATAATAACCCATTCAGTGCCCTTGGCAGCCATAGCAATAAGCCCCATTATGTTACTGAATGCCCAGAACTTTCTTCAATGTCTATTAACAAGAAGAACATTGGCCTACAAGCTGGAGAAGGGTCTTTCTCCATCATTGATGGAGGGTTCTGCTCAACTGTAAGGGACTATAGGCCTCAATATAAAGACAGAACCGATAATTAACCCATATTATATGGTGGCAAATGTTTAAAGCTACAAAATGTGGACATCGTGTTAGAAATATAAAATCTGTTGCAGTAAGTAAAATGGGACAACTTGACTATATATGACACCTTGCAACTAATGATTTTCATTACATTTTAGGACAATGGATGATTCAACAAGGTCAAGGGCTGCCAACAGAGCAGAAAGTGTATGAAGGAAGTACGTTTACGGAATATAACTTTTTGTTCATTTTTGTTTTTAAAGGCTGGTCATTGTGTCAGAAAATGAATGTATAGTCCCCTGCTGAGCATTTTTTTCTCATCCATGAAAATTAGCAAATAGGCCTCCCTGTATACTAGGTTCTTAATTGTAATATTTTTGAAAACTTTCCCCCAAACACCCCCATGTCTCTGATATAAGGCTTGAACTACATGGAGGCTGAATTACTAAGGAATGATGCAAGAAAACACCAAAACCCTGATCCATCCAAATTTAACAATCAGTCTTCTACATTGGAGTCATTCATAGGGGCACATTTACTAATCCACAAATGCAAATCCCGAATGGGAAAAATTCGGATTGGAAACGAAAATGTCGCATTTTTTTGGCCGCCGTCACAATTTTTCGGATTTTGCGCAACTTTTTCATTGCCATCACGACTTTATCGTATTTTGCGCAACTTTTTCGTCGCCATCGCAATTTTTTGGTATTGAGCAATTGTAAACAGCGGAAAAACCAATCCGATTTTTTCGCGACGGCGTCGAAAATATACGAAAAAGACGTAACGGCGGCGAAAATGTTGCGGAAAATAAGAAAAAATCGCGACGGCAACGAAAAAGTCGCAAAAATACTGATCATAAAAAAAAAACGCCTTCGGACCGTTCATGGATTAGTGAATGTGCCCCTAGATGTCTTATATTGCTGACTGTATCAGATTACGAAAAAATAAAAAAATACCCAGACTGCACTGTTTTTCATACTTTTGTCCATTTCTTTTCCAGCTCCATTAACCCCACTTCCTGGATCTACTGGTGAGTGGCAAATACAATACCCAGCAGTAAAACCAACCCTCCCAACAAACTGGGAGCCACTGGGATAAAGAATATCTCACAGGCATTAGCAATTTATGGTTATGAGTGAGAGCATCAACATTTTATTTGGAAGAAAGGGGGGTATGTTTGTGGCTAGCTGAGTTTATATAAAAAGCCACAAGCCTAGGGCTGCCAGTCATCCAGGGGCCCTAAGGCGTAGAGTATAGAAAATTAACAAAAACTGCATAGGTACCCACAAAAACACTCTGAGCAACTCTACAATCATTTTTGGTGGGTTTGGAACCCCTTTACTAAATCCTGCCCTGAGTCTTTTTGATCTAAACCGTCTTATCCATCTTGTTATGTTTAGATGAATGGATAGTGGAACTGGATTTGCCAACAGGACCTGCAAAGTATACAGGGAGTGAGTATGGATATCTAACACATTTTTCTTAAATAACTATTGAGTACAATGGGATCTCTTCATTGTCACCAAATCTAAGTCAATTTACAGATTTTTTAAAAAAA